>NW_027258123.1:0-123442 GCF_045791955.1 Oncorhynchus clarkii lewisi | reverse complement strand
CGTTCTGGTCTGGTCCTGTTCTGGTCTGGTTCTGGTCTGGTCTGGTCTGGTTCGGTCTGGTCTGGTTCTGGTCCGGTCTGGTTCGGTTCGGTCTGTGTCTGGTCTGGTTCTGGTCCGGTCTGGTCTGGTCCGGTCCTGGTCTGGTCAAACCTGGTCTCGGTCTGGTCAAACCTGGTTCAGTCTGGTCAAACCTGGTTCAGTCTGGTCAAACCTGGTTCAGTCTGGTCAAACCTGGTTCAGTCTGGGTCTTGGTCTTGTCTTGTTCTTGTCTTGTCTTGGTCTTGTCTTGTCTTGTCTGTGTCCGGTCCTGGTCTGGTCCGGTCCTGGTCTGGTTCGGTCTGTTGTCCGATTCTATTCTGGTTCGATTCTGGTTTCATTCTATTCTGTTCGATTCCATTCCATTCTATTGCATTCCATTCCATTCCATTCCATTCTATTCCATTCCATTCCATTCGATTCCATTCCTATTCTATTCCATTCTATTCCATTCCTATTCCATTCCATTCCATTCCATTCCATTCCATTCCATTCCATTCCATTCCATTCTATTCCATTCCATTCTACTCCACCCCTATTCTATACCATTCCATCCTATTCCATTCTATTCCATTCCATTCTAGTCCTGATTCCATTCCCATCGTTCTGATTCCATTCCATTCCATTCGATTTTATTCCATTCTATTCCATCCTGATCCTGATCCCATCCTATTCACTATCGCTATTCCACTCTATTCCATTGTGATTTGTATTCCAATCTATCTGATACCATCCCCTACCTATTCTCATTCTATCCTGTTGCCATTCCGATCGATTCCATTCTATCCTCATCGGTATTCCATTGCATTTGGATTCACCTTAACCCTACTCTGACTTGATACCATCCTAGTCCTGATTCACTTATTCTATTCCACTCTATTCCGCTCGACTGCTACCCTACCTACCCATCCGCTTTGCATTCCAATCTATATTTCATCTCATCTGATCCTACTCTTATCCACTGATTTCATTCTGATCCTATCTGTATCACCTGATCCTATCCTATCCTATTGGTTGGGTCTGGTTCGGTCTGGTCTGGTTCAGTCTGGTCTGGTTCAGTCTGGTCTGGTTCAGTCTTGTCTGGTTCAGTCTTGTCTTGTCTTGTCTTGTCTTGTCTTGTCTTGTCTGTTCCGTGCTGGTCTGGTCCTGTTCTGGTCTGGTTCTGGTCCGGTCTGGTTCGGTTCGGTCTGTTCTGGTTCGGGTCCGGTCTGGTTCGGTTCGGTCTGTTCTGGTCTTGGTTCGGTCCGGTCTGGTTCGGTCCGGTCCTGGTCTTGTCTGGTCTGGTCTGGTCCGGGTCTGGTCAAACCTGGTTCAGTCTGGTCAACCTGGTTCAGTCTGGTCAAACCTGGTTCAGTCTGGTCAAACCTGGTTCAGTCTGGTCAAACCTGGTTCAGTCTGGTCAAACCTGGTTCAGTCTTGTCTTGTCTTGTCTGTCTTGTCTTGTCTGTTCCGGTCCTGGTCTGGTCCGGTCCTGGTCTGGTCCGGTCTGGTTCGGTCTGGTTCTGGTCCGGTCTGGTTCGGTCTGGTTCTGGTCCGGTCTGGTTCGGTCTGGTTCTGGTCCGGTCTGGTTCGGTCTGGTTCTGGTCCGGTCTGGTTCGGTTCGGTCTGTTCTGGTCCGGTCCTGGTCTGGTCCGGTCCTGGTTCAGTCCGGTCAAACCTGGTTCAGTCCGGGCCAACCTGGTTCAGCGGTCAACCTGGTTCAGTCCGGTCAAACCTGGTTCAGTCTTGTCTGGTCCGGTCTGGTCCTGTCTGGTCCGGTCTGGTCCTGTCTGGTCCGGTCTGGTCCTGTCTGGTTCGGGTCTTGTCCTCTGGTCCCGGTCCGGTCCGGTCCCGGTCTGGTCTGGTCTGGTCCGGTCCCGGTCTGGTCAACCTGGTTCAGTCTGGTCAAACCTGGTTCAGTCTGGTCAAACCTGGTTCAGTCTGGTCAAACCTGGTTCAGTCTGGTCAAACCTGGTTCAGTCTGGTCAACCTGGTTCAGTCTGGGTCTTGTCTTGTCTTGTCTTGTCTTGTCTGTTCCGGTCCTGGTCTGGTCCGGTCCTGGTCTGGTCCGGTCCTGGTCCTGGTCTGGTTCGGTCTGGTCTGGTTTGGTCTGGTTCGGTCTGGTCTGGTTCGGTCTGGTTCGTTCTGGTCTGGTCCTGTTCTGGTCTGGTCCTGTTCTGTCTGGTCTGGTTCGGTCTGGTCTGGTTCGGTCTGGTTCGGTTCGGTCTGGTTCAGTCCGGTCTGGTTCGGTCTGGTTCTGGTCGGGCTGGTTTTGTTCGGTCTGTTCTGGTTCGGGTCCTGTTTCTGGCTGGTTTGGCGGTCCGGTCCCGGTCTGGTCTGGTCTGGTCCGGTCCCGGTCTGGTCAAACCTGGTTCAGTCTGGTCAAACCTGGTTCAGTCTGGTCCAACCTGGTTCAGTCTGGTCAAACCTGGTTCAGTCTGGTCAAACCTGGTTCAGTCTGGGTCTTGTCTTGTCTTGTCTTGTCTTGTCTGTTCCGGTCCTGGTCTGGTCCGGTCCTGGTCTGGTCCGGTCCTGGTCCTGGTCTGGTTCGGTCTGGTCTGGTTTGGTCTGGTTCGGTCTGGTCTGGTTCGGTCTGGTTCGTTCTGGTCTGGTCCTGTTCTGGTCTGGTCCTGTTCTGTCTGGTCTGGTTCGGTCCGGGTCTTGTCTGGTCTGGTCTGGTTCGGTCCCGGTCTGGTCCGGTCCCGGTCTGGTCAAACCTGGTTCAGTCTGGTCAACACCTGGTCCAGTCTGGTCAAACCTGGTTCAGTCTGGTCAAACCTGGTTCAGTCTGGTCTAAACCTGGTTCAGTCTGGGTCTTGTCTTGTCTTGTCTTGTCTTGTCTTGTCTTGTCTTGTTGTCTGTTCCGGTCCTGGTCTGGTCTGGTCCTGGTCTGGTTCGGTCTGGTCTGGTTTGGTCTGGTTCGGTCTGGTTCGTTCTGGTCTGGTTCGTTCTGGTCTGGTTCGGTCTGGTCTGGTTCGGTCTGTTCTGGTTCTGGTCTGGTCCTGGTCTGGTTCGGTCTGGTCCGGTCCTGGTCTGGTTCGGTCTGGCTTCGGTCCTGGTCTGGTTCGGTCTGGTTCGGTTTCAGTCTGGTCTGGTCTGGTTCGGTTCGGTCTGGTCTGGTTCGGTCTGGTCCGGTCCTGGTCTGGTCAAATCTGGTTCGGTCTGGTTCGGTTCGGTCTCGTTCTGGTCTAGTTCTGGTTCGTTCTGGTCTAGTTCTGGTTCGGGTCTGGTCTTGTTCGGTCTGGTTCGGTCTGGTCTGTTCTGGTCTGTTCTGGTCTGGTTCGGTCTGGTCCGGTCCTGGTCTGGTTCGGTCTGGTCTGGTCAAATCTGGTCTGGTTCGGTCTTGTCTTGTCTGGTTCTGTCTGTTCTGGTCTGGTTCGGTCTGGTTCGGTCTGTTCTGGTCTGGCTCTGTCTGGTTCGGTCTGGTCCGGTTCGGTCTGGTCCGGTCTGGTTCGGTCTGGTTCGGTCTAGTCTGGTCCTGGTCTAGTACGGGTGTCGGTTCGGTCTGGTTCGGGTCTGGTCTGGTCTGGTCTTTTTCGGTCTGGTTCGGGTCTGGTCTGGTCTGGTTCGGTCTGGTCTGGTCTGGTCTGGTCTAGTTCGGTCTGGTCTGGTTCGGCTGGTTCGGGTCTGGTCTGGTTCGGTCTGGTCTGGTTGGGTCTGTCTGGTTGGGTCTGGTTCGTGTTGGTCTGGTTCAGTCTGGTCTGGTTCAGTCTGGTCTGGTTCAGTCTTGTCTGGTTCAGTCTTGTCTTGTCTTGTCTTGTCTTGTCTTGTCTTGTCTGTTCCGGTCCTGGTCTGGTCCTGTTCTGGTCTGGTTCTGGTCCGGTCTGGTTCGGTCTGTTCTGGTTCGGGTCCGGTCTGGTTCGGTTCGGTCTGTTCTGGTCTGGTTCGGTCCGGTCTGGTTCGGTCCGGTCCTGGTCTTGTCTGGTCTGGTCTGGTCCGGGTCTGGTCAAACCTGGTTCAGTCTGGTCAAACCTGGTTCAGTCTGGTCAAACCTGGTTCAGTCTGGTCAAACCTGGTTCAGTCTGGTCAAACCTGGTTCAGTCTGGTCAAACCTGGTTCAGTCTTGTCTTGTCTTGTCTTGTCTTGTCTTGTCTGTCTCCTTGTCTTCTGGTCCGGTTGTCTTCCGGTCAAACCTTGTCCGGTCAAACTGGTTCAGTCTTGGTCTTGTCTTGTCTGGTTCGGTCTGGTTCTGGTCCGGTCTGGTCTGGTCTGGTTCTGGTCCGGTCTGGTTCGGTCTGGTTCTGGTCCGGTCTGGTTCGGTCTGGTTCTGGTCCGGTCTGGTTCGGTCTGGTTCTGGTCCGGTCTGGTTCGGTCTGGTTCTGGTCCGGTCTGGTTCGGTTCGGTCTGTTCTGGTCCGGTCCTGGTCTGGTCCGGTCTGGTCTGGTCTGGTTCGTTCTGGTCTGGTTCGGTCTGGTCTGGTTCGGGTCAGGTTCGGTCTGGTCTGGTCCGGTCTGGTCCTGTCTGGTTCGGGTCTTGTCCTGGTCTGGCTCTTGTCTGGTCTCGTCTTGTCTTGTCTTGTCTTGTCTTGTCTTGTCTGGTCTTGTCTTGTCTGTTCGGTCTGGTCTGGTTCTGGTCCGGTCTGGTTCGGTCTGGTTCGTTCTGGTTCGGTTCGGTCTGTTCTGGTTCGGGTCCGGTCCTGGTCTGTTCTGGTCTGATCTGGTTGGGTCTGGTCAAACCTGGTTCGGTCTGGTCAAACCTGGTCTTGTCTGTTCTGGTTCGTTCTGGTTCCTGGTTCGGTCTGGTCAAACCTGGTTCAGTCTCGGGTCTTGTCTGTCTTGTCTTGTCTGTCTGGTCTGGTCCTGGTCTGGTCCGGTCCTGGTCTGGTCCGGTCCTGGTCTGGTCTGGTTCGGTCTGGTCTGGTTTGGTCTGGTTCGGTCTGGTCTGGTTCGGTCTGGTTCGGTCTGTTCTGGTCTGGTCCTGTTCTGTCGTCTGGTTCGGTCTGGTTCGGTCTGGTTCGGTTCGGTCTGGTTCAGTCCGGTCTGGTTCGGTCTGGTTCTGGTCCGGTCTGGTTCGGTTCGGTCTGTTCTGGTTCGGGTCCGGTCCTGGTCTGGTCCTGGTTCAGTCCGGTCAAACCTGGTTCAGTCCGGTCAAACCTGGTTCAAACCTGGTTCAGTCCGGTCAAACCTGGTTCAGTCTTGTCTGGTCCGGTCCCTGTCTGGTCCGGTCTGGTCCTGTCTGGTTCAAACCTTGTCTTGTCTTGTCAAGTCTTGTCTTGTCTTGTCTTGTCTGCGGTCCTGGTCTGGTCCGGTCCTGGTCCGGTCCTGGTCTGGTCCTGGTCTGGTTCGGTCTGGTCTGGTTTGGTCTGGTTCGGTCTGGTTCGTTCTGGTCTGGTTCGTTCTGGTCTGGTTCGTTCTGGTCTGGTCTGGTTCGGTCTGGTTCTGGTTCGGGTCAGGTCTGGTTCGGTCTGGTTCGGTCTGTCTGGTCTGGGTCTGTCTGGTCTGGTCTCGTTCTGGTCTGGGTCTGTCTGGTTCTGGTCTGGTTCGGGTCAGGTCCGGTTCGGGTCTGGTCCGGTCTCGGTTCGTTCTGGGTCTGGTTCGGGTCTGGTCCGGCTCGGTCTGGTTCGGTCTGGTCTGTTCTGGTCTGATCTGGTCTCGGTCTGGTTCGTTCTGGTCTGGTCTGGTTCGGTCTGGTCTGGTCCGGGTCTGGTCTTGTTCGGTCTGGTCTGGTTCGGTCTGGTTCGGTCTCGGTCTGGGTCTGGTCTGGTTCGGTCTGGCCTGGTCTGGTCTCGGTCTGGTTCGGTCTGGTCTCGGTTCGGTCTGGTCTCGTTCTGGTCTGGTTCGGGTTCGGTCTGGTTCGGTCTGGTCTGGTCCTGGTCTGGTCCGGTCCGGTCGGGTCTCGTTCTGGTCTGGTCTGGGTCTGGTCTGGTTCGTTCTGGTTCGGTCTGGTCTGGTTCGGTCTGGTCTGGTCTGGTTCGGTCTGTTCTGGTCTGGTTCTGGTCCGGTCTGGTTCGGTCTGGTTCGGTCTGTTCTGGTCTGGTTCTGGTCCGGTCTGGTTCGGTCTGGTTCGGGTCTGGTCTGGTTCGGTTCGGTCTGTTCTGCCGTCCTGGTTCGTCCTGGTCTGGTCCG
The DNA here is from genome assembly GCF_045791955.1 of Oncorhynchus clarkii lewisi. NCBI lineage: Eukaryota > Metazoa > Chordata > Actinopteri > Salmoniformes > Salmonidae > Oncorhynchus > Oncorhynchus clarkii. The sequence goes on along the minus strand of NW_027258123.1, from coordinate 117,362 downwards.
GTCCTGGTCTGGTTCGCGGTCGAACCTGGTTCAGTCCGGTCAAACCTGGTTCAGTCTTGTCTTGTCTTGTCTTGTCTGGTTCGGTCCTGGTCTGGTCTGGTCCGGTCTGGTTCGGTCTGGTTCTGGTCCGGTCTGGTTCGGTTCGGTCGGTTCTGGTTCGGTCTGGTTCTGGTCTGGTTCTGGTCCGGTCTGGTTCGGTCTGGTTCTGGTCCGGTCTGGTTCCGGTTCGGTCATGTCCTGGTCCAGTCCTGGTCCCTGGTTCAGTCTGGTATCCTGGTTCAGTCTGGTCAAACCTGGTTCAGTCTGGTCAAACCTTTCGGTTCAGTCCGGTCAAACCTGGTTCAGTCCGTTTGTCTTGTCTTGTCTTGTCTTGTCTGTTCCGGTCCTGGTCTGGTCCGTCCTGGTCTGGCGGTCCTGGTCCGGTCTGGTTCTGGTCCGGTCTGGTTCCGGTTCGGTCTGCTCCGTCCTGGTTCGTTCTGGTCTGTCCTGTTCGGTCTGGTCCTGTCCTCTTGGTCTGGTTCAGTCTGGTCTGGTTCGGTCTGGTTCGGTTCGGCTGGTTAGTCCAGTTGATTCGCTAGTCTGCTCGGTCCGGTTCGGTTGGTTGCTTCGGTTTCGCTGGTCCTGCCCCGTCCCGGTCCGGTCCGGTCCCGGTCTGGTCTGGTCTGGTCCGGTCCCGGTCTGGTCAAACCTGGTTCAGTCTGGTCAAACCTGGTTCAGTCTGGTCAAACCTGGTTCAGTCTGGTCAAACCTGGTTCAGTCTGGTCAAACCTGGTTCAGTCTGGTCAAACCTGGTTCAGTCTGGGTCTTGTCTTGTCTTGTCTTGTCTTGTCTGTTCCGGTCCTGGTCTGGTCCGGTCCTGGTCTGGTCCGGTCCTGGTCCTGGTCTGGTTCGGTCTGGTCTGGTTTGGTTGTTCGGTCTGGTCTGGTTCGGTCTGGTTCGTTCTGGTCTGGTCCTGTTCTGGTCTGGTCCTGTTCTGTCTGGTCTGGTTCGGTCCGGGTCTTGTCTGGTCTGGTCTGGTTCGGTCCTGGTCTTGTCTGGTCTGGTCTGGTCCGGTCCCGGTCTGGTCCGGTCCCGGTCTGGTCAAACCTGGTTCAGTCTGGTCAAACCTGGTTCAGTCTGGTCAAACCTGGTTCAGTCTGGTCAAACCTGGTTCAGTCTGGTCAAACCTGGTTCCAGTCTGGGTCTTGTCTTGTCTTGTCTTGTCTTGTCTTGTCTTGTCTTGTCTTGTCTGTTCCGGTCCTGGTCTGGTCTGGTCCTGGTCTGGTTCGGTCTGGTCTGGTTTGGTCTGGTTCGGTCTGGTTCGTTCTGGTCTGGTTCGTTCTGGTCTGGTTCGGTCTGGTCTGGTTCGGTCTGTTCTGGTTCTGTGTCTGGTCCTGGTCTGGTTCGGTCTGGTCCGGTCCTGGTCTGGTTCGGTCTGGTTCGGTCTGGTCTGGTTCGGTCTGGTTCGGTTCAGTCTGGTCTGGTCTGGTTCGGTTCGGTCTGGTCTGGTTCGGTCTGGTCCGGTCCTGGTCTGGTCAAATCTGGTTCGGTCTGGTTCGGTTCGGTCTCGTTCTGGTCTAGTTCTGGTTCGTTCTGGTCTAGTTCTGGTTCGGGTTCTGGTCTTGTTCGGTCTGGTTCGGTCTGGTCTGTTCTGGTCTGTTCTGGTCTGGTTCGGTCTGGTCCGGTCCTGGTCTGGTTCCGGTCTGGTCTGGTCAAATCTGGTCTGGTTCGGTCTTGTCTTGTCTGGTTCTGGTCTGTTCTGGTCTGGTTCGGTCTGGTTCGGTCTGTTCTGGTCTGGCTCTGTCTGGTTCGGTCTGGTCCGGTTCGGTCTGGTCCGGTCTGGTTCGGTCTGGTTCGGTCTAGTCTGGTCCTGGTCTGGTCCGGTCTGGTTCGGTCTGGTTCGGGTCTGGTCTGTTGTCTTGGTCTTTTTCGGTCTGGTTCGGGTCTGGTCTGGTCTGGTTCGGTCTGGTCTGGTCTGGTCTGGTCTAGTTCGGTCTGGTCTGGTTCGGCTGGTTCGGGTCTGGTCTGGTTCGGTCTGGTCTGGTTGGGTCTGTCTGGTTGGGTCTGGTTCGGTCTGGTCTGGTTCAGTCTGGTCTGGTTCAGTCTGGTCTGGTTCAGTCTTGTCTGGTTCAGTCTTGTTTGTCTTGTCTTGTCTTGTCTTGTCTTGTCTTGTCTGTTCCGGTCCTGGTCTGGTTCTGGTCCGGTCTGGTTCGGTTCGGTCTGTTTTGGTTCTGGTCCGGTCTGGTTCGGTTCGGTCTGTTCTGGTTCGGGTCTGGTCTGGTTCGGTTCGGTCTCGTCTGGTCTGGTTCGGTCCGGTCTGGTTCGGTCCGTTCTGGTCTGGTTCTGGTCTGGTCTGGTTCGGTCTGGTTCTGGTCCGGTCTGGTTCGGTTCGGTCTGTTCTGGTCCGGTCCTGGTCAAACCTGGTCCAGTCCTGGTCAAACCTGGTTCAGTCTGGTCAAACCTGGTTCAGTCTTGTCAAACCTGGTTGTCTTGTCTTGTCTTGTCTTGTCTTGTCTTGTCTTGTCTTGTCTGTTCCTGGTCCTGGTCCGGTTCTGGTCCGGTCTGGTTCTGGTTCTCTGGTTGGTTTGGTCTGGTCCGGTCGTGGTTGGTTCGGTTCGGTCTGTTCTGGTCTCGGTCTGGTCTGGTTCGGTCTGGTTCGGTTCGGTCTGGTCTGGTCTGGTTCGGTCTGGTTCTGGTCTGGTTCGGTTCTGGTCTGGTTCGGGTCCGGTCCTGGTCTGGTCCCGGTCCGGTTCCCGGTCTGGTTCGTTCTGGTTCGGTTCAGTCTGGTCAAACCTGGCTCTGGTCAAACCTGGTTCAGTCTGGTCAAACCTGGTTTGATCTGGTTCAGTCTGGTCTGGTTCAGTCTGGTCAAACCTGGTTCAGTCTGGGTCTTGTCTTGTCTTGTCTTGTCTTGTCTGTTCGGTCTGGTCTGGTCCGGTCCTGGTCTGGTCCGGTTGGTCCTGGTCTGGTTCGGTCTGGTTTGTTTGGTCTGGTTCGGTCTGGGTCTGGTTCGGTCTGGTTCGTTCTGGTCTGATCCTGTTCTGGTCTGGTCCTGTTCTGTCTGGTCTGGTCCGGTCTGGTCTGGTTCGGTCCTGGTCTTGTCTGGTCTGGTCTGGTTCGGTCCTGGTCCGGTCTGGTCTGGTCCGGTCCTGGTCTGGTCCGGTCCCGGTCTGGTCAAACCTGGTTCAGTCTGGTCAAACCTGGTTCAGTCTGGTCAAACCTGGTTCAGTCTGGTCAAACCTTGTCTTCAAACCTGGTCTTGTCAAGTCTTGTCTTGTCTTGTCTTGTCTGTTCCGGTCCTGGTCTGGTCTGGTCGGTCTGGTTCGGTCTGGTCTGGTTTGGTCTGGTCGGTCTGGTCCTGGTCTGGTTCGTTCTGTCTGGTTCGGTCTGGTCTGGTTCGGTCTGTTCTGTTCTGGTCTGGTCCTGGTCTGGTTCGGTCTGGTCGGTCTGGTCTGGTTCGGTCTGGTCTGGTCTGGTTCGGTCTGGTTCGGTTCAGTCTGGTCTGGTCTGGTTCGGTTCGGTCTGGTCTGGTTCGGTCTGGTCCGGTCCTGGTCTGGTCAAATCTGGTTCGGTCTGGTTCGGTTCGGTCTCGTTCTGGTCTAGTTCTGGTTCGTTCTGTCTGGTTCTCTGGTCTTGTTCGGTCTGGTTCGGTCTGGTCTGTTCTGGTCTGTTCTGGTCTGGTTCGGTCTGGTCCGGTCCTGGTCTGGTTCGGTCTGGTCTGGTCAAATCTGGTCTGGTTCGGTTTGTCTTGGTTCGGTCTGGTCTGGTTCGGTCTGGTTCGGTCTGTTCTGGTCTGGTTCTGGTCCGTCTGGTCTGGTTGGTCGGTCTGGTTCGGTCTGTTCGGTCTAGTCTGGTTGGTCTGGTCCGGTCTGGTTCGGTCTGGTTCGGGTCTGGTCTGGTCTTTTTCGGTCTGGTTCGGGTCTGGTCTGGTCTGGTTCGGTCTGGTCTGGTCTGGTCTGGTCTAGTTCGGTCTGGTCTGGTTCGGCTGGTTCGGGTCTGGTCTGGTTCGGTCTGGTCTGGTTGGGTCTGTCTGGTTGGGTCTGGTTCGGTCTGGTCTGGTTCAGTCTGGTCTGGTTCAGTCTGGTCTGGTTCAGTCTTGTCTGGTTCAGTCTTGTCTTGTCTTGTCTTGTCTTGTCTTGTCTTGTCTGTTCCGGTCCTGGTCTGGTTCTGGTCCGGTCTGGTTCGGTCTGTTCTGTTCTGGTCCGGTCTGGTTCGGTTCGGGTTCTGGTCCTGGTCTGGTTCGGTTCGGTCTGTTCTGGTTCGGGTCCGGTCCTGGTCCGGTCCTGGTCTGGTCCGGTCCCGGTCTCTGGTCAAACCTGGTTCAGTCTGGTCAAACCTGGTTCAGTCTGGCAAACCTGGTTCAGTCTGGTCAAACCTTGTCTTGTCTTGTCTTGTCTTGTCTTGTCTTGTCTTGTCTTGTTCTTGTCTTGTCTTGTCTTGTCCTGGTCCTGGTCTGGTCTGGTCCGGTTCGGTCTGGTCCTGGTCTGGTTCGTTCTGGTCTGGTTCGGTCTGGTCTGGTTCGGGTTCTGGTTCGGGTCTGGTCTGGTTCGGTCTGGTTGGGTCTGTCTGGTTGGGTCTGTCTGGTCTGGTCTGGTTCGTTGGTGGTCTGGTCCGGTCGGGTCTGGTCCGGTTCGGGTCTGGTCTGGTTCGGGTCTCGTTGTCCGGTCGGTCTGGTTCGGTTCTGGTTTGTTCTGGTCTGATCTGGTTCGGTCTGGTTCGTTCTGGTCTGGTCTGGTTCGGTCTGGTCTGGTTCGGGTCTGGTCTTGTTCGGTCTGGTCTGGTTCGGTCTGGTTCGGTTCGGTCTGGTCTGGTCTGGTTCGGTCTGGCCTGGTCTGGTTCGGTCTGGTTCGTTCTGGTCTGGTTCGGTCTGGTTCGTTCTGGTCTGGTCTGGTCTGGTCTGGTTCGGTCTGGTCTGGTTCTGGTCTGGTCTGGTTCGGTCTGGTTCGGTTCGGTCTGGTCTGGTTCTGGTTGGTTCGGTCTGGTTTGTTCGGTCTGGTCTGGTTCGGGTCTGGTTCGGTCTGGTCTGGTTCGGTCTGGTTCGTTCTGGTTCGGTTCAGTCTGGTCTGGCTCTGTCTGGTTCGGTCTGGTCTGGTTCGGTTGGTCTGGTTCCGGTCTGGTTCGGTCTGGTTCGGTCTCGGTCTGGTCCTGGTCTGGTCTGGTTCGGTCTGGTTCGGTCTGGTCTGGTCTGGTTCGGTCAGGTTCGGTCTGGTTTGTTCGGTCTGATCTCGTTGGGTCTGGTTCGGTCTGGTTTGCTCTGGTCTGGGTTGGGTCTGGTCCGGTCTGGTTCTGGTCCGGTGGTTCGGTTCGGTCTGTTCGGTCTGGGTCCGGTCCTGGTCTGGTTCGGTCTGGTCCCGGTCTGGTCTGGTTCAGTCTGGTCAAACCTGGTTCAGTCTGGTCAAACCTGGTTCGGTCTGGTCAAACCTTGTCTTGTCTGGTTCAAGTCTTGTCTTGTCTTGTCTTGTCTGTTCCGGTCCTGGTCTGGTCCGGTCCTGGTCTGGTCTGGTCTGGTCCTGGTCTGGTTCGGTCTGGTCTGGTTTGGTCTGGTTGGGTCTGGTTCGGTTCGGTCTGGTCTGATCTTGTCCGTTCTGGTTCGTTCTGGTTCGGTCTAGTCTGTTCCTGGTCTAGTTCGGGTTCTGTCTGGTTCTGTCTGGTCTGGTCTGGTCTGGTTCGGTCTGGTCTGGTCTGGTTCGGTCTAGTCTGGGTCTGGTCTGGTTCGTTCTGGTTCGGTCTGGTCTGGTTCGGTCTGGTCGGTCTGTTCTGGTCTGGTTCTGGTCTGGTCTGGTTCGGTCTGGTTCGGTCTGTTCTGGTCTGGTTCTGGTCCGGTCTGGTTCGGTCTGGTTCGGTCTGTCTGGTCTGGTTCTGGTTCGGTCTGGGTCTGTCTGGTTCTGTCTGGTCCGGTCTGGTCCGGTTCGGGTCTGTTCCGGTTCGGGTCCGGTCCTGGTCCGGTCCTGGTCTGGTCCGGTCCCGGTCTGGTCAAACCTGGTTCAGTCTGGTCAAACCTGGTTCAGTCTGGTCAAACCTGGTTCAGTCTGGTCAAACCTTGTCTTGTCTTGTCAAGTCTTGTCTTGTCTTGTCTTGTCTGTTCCGGTCCTGGTCTGGTCCGGTCCTGGTCTGGTCTGGTCTGGTCCTGGTCTGGTTCGGTCTGGTCTGGTTTGGTCTGGTTCGGTCTGGTTCGTTCTGGTCTGGTTCGTTCTGGTCTGGTTCGGTCTGGTCTGGTTCGGCTGGTTCTGGTTCGGGTCTGGTCTGGTTCGGTCTGGTTGGGTCTGTCTGGTTGGGTCTGTCTGGTCTGGTCTGGTTCGGTCTGGGTCTGTCTGGTTCTGTCTGGTTCGGGTCTGGTCCGGTTCGGGTCTGGTCCGGTTCGGGTCTGGTCTGGTTCGGGTCTGGTCCGGTTCGGTCTGGTTCGGTCTGGTTCGGTCTCGTCTGGTCTGGTTCGGTTCGGTCTGGTTCGGTCTGGTCTGGTCCGGTCTGGTTCGGTCTGGTCTAGTTCGGTCTGGTTCGGTCTAGTCTGGGTCTGGTCTGGTTCGGTCTAGTCTGGGTCTGGTCTGGTTCGGTCTGGTTCGGTTCGGTCTGGTTCTGGTCTGGTTCGGGTTCTGTCTGGTTCTGTCTGGTCTGGTCTGGTCTGGTCCGGTCTGGTCGGTCTGGTTCGGTCTAGTCTGCGGTCTGGTCTGGTTCGGTCTGGTTTCGGTCTGGTCTGGTTCGGTCTGGTCTGGTCTGGTTCGGTCTGTTCTGGTCTGGTTCTGGTCCGGTCTGGTTCGGTCTGGTTCGGTCTGTTCTGGTCTGGTTCTGGTCCGGTCTGGTTCGGTCTGGTTCTGGTCCGGTCTGGTTCGGTTCGGTCTGTTCTGGTCCGGTCCTGGTCTGGTCCGGTCCTGGTCTGGTCCGGTCCGGTCAAACCTGGTTCAGTCCGGTCAAACCTGGTTCGGTCTGGTTCGTTCTGGTTCGGTTCAGTCTGGTCTGGCTCTGTCTGGTTCGGTCTGGTCCGGTCTCGTCTGGTCTGGTTCGGTTCGGTCTGGTTCGGTCTGGTCTGGTCCGGTCTGGTTCGGTCTGGTCTAGTTCGGTCTGGTTCGGTCTAGTCTGGGTCTGGTCTAACTTGAGGATCGTTTGATCTGGTCCGGTCTGGTTCAGTCTGGTCCGGTCTCGTCTGGTCTGGTTCGGTATGGTCTGGTTCGGTCTGGTCTCAATCTGGTTCGGTCTGGTCCGGTCTGGTCTAGTTCGGTCTGGTTCAGTCTAGTCTGGGTCTGGTCTGGTTCGGTCTGGTCTGGTTTGATCTGGTCTGGTCTGGTTCGGTCTGGTCTGGTCTGGTTGGTCTGGTCTGGTTCAGTTCGGTCTGGTTCGGTCTGGTCTTTTTCGGTCTGGTTCGGTCTTGTCTTGTCTTGTTCGGTCAGGTCTGGTCTTGTCTTGGTCTGGTTGTTCCGGTCTCGTCTGGTCTGGTTCGGTCTGGTTCGGGTCTGGTCTGGTCTAGTTCGGTCTGGTTCGGTCTGGTCTGGTTCGGTCTGGTTCTGGTCTGGTTCGGGTCTGGTCTGGTTCGGTCTGGTTGGGTCTGTCTGGTTGGGTCTGTCTGGTCTGGTCTGGTTCGGTCTGGGTCTGTCTGGTTCTGTCTGGTTCGGGTCTGGTCCGGTTCGGGTCTGGTCCGGTTCGGGTCTGGTCTGGTTTGGTCTGGTTCGGTCTGGTTTGTTCTGGTCTGATCTGGTTGGGTCTGGTTCGGTTCGGTCTGGTCTGGTCTTGTCTGTTCTGGTTCGTTCTGGTTCGGTTCGGTCTGTTCTGGTCTAGTTCGGTCTGGTTCGGTTCGGTCTGTTCTGGTCTGGTTCGGTCTGGTCTGGTTCGGGTCTGGTCTGGTTCGGTCTGGTTCGGTTCGGTCTGGTCTGGTCTGGTTCGTTCTGGTCTGGTTCGGTCTGGTCTGGTTCGGGTCAGGTTCGGTCTGGTCTGGTTCGGTCTGGTTCGTTCTGGTTCGGTTCAGTCTGGTCTGGCTCTGTCTGGTTCGGTCTGGTCTGGTTTGATCTGGTCCGGTCTGGTTCGGTCTGGTTCGGTCTGGTCTGGTTTGGTCTGGTTCGGTCTGGTTCGTTCTGGTCTGGTTCGTTCTGGTTCGGTTCGGTCTGTTCTGGTCTAGTTCGGTCTGGTTCGGTTCGGTCTGTTCTGGTCTGGTTCGGGTTCTGTCTGGTTCTGTCTGGTCTGGTCTGGTCTGGTCCGGTCCGGTTCGGTCTAGTCTGGGTCTGGTCTGGTTCGTTCTGGTTCGGTCTGGTCTGGTTCGGTCTGGTCTGGTCTGGTTCGGTCTGTTCTGGTCTGGTTCTGGTCCGGTCTGGTTCGGTCTGGTTCGGTCTGTTCTGGTCTGGTTCTGGTCCGGTCTGGTTCGGTCTGGTTCTGGTCCGGTCTGGTTCGGTTCGGTCTGTTCTGGTCCGGTCCTGGTCTGGTCCGGTCCTGGTCTGGTCCGGTCCGGTCAAACCTGGTTCAGTCCGGTCAAACCTGGTTCAGTCCGGTCAAACCTGGTTCAGTCTTGTCTTGTCTTGTCTTGTCTTGTCTGTTCCGGTCCTGGTCTGGTTCTGGTCCGGTCTGGTTCGGTCTGGTTCTGGTCCGGTCTGGTTCGGTTCGGTCTGTTCTGGTTCGGGTCCGGTCCTGGTCTGGTCCCGGTCCGGTCCCGGTCTGGTCTGGTCTGGTCCGGTCCCAGTCTGGTCTGGTTCAGTCTGGTCTGGTTCAGTCTGGTCTGGTTCAGTCTGGTCTGGTTCAGTCTTGTCTTGTCTTGTCTTGTCTTGTCTTGTCTTGTCTTGTCTTGTCTTGTCTTGTCTGTTCCGGTCCTGGTCTGGTCCTGTTCTGGTCCGGTCTGGTCCTGTTCTGGTCTGGTTCTGGTCCGGTCTGGTTCGGTTCGGTCTGTTCTGGTTCGGGTCTGGTTCGGTCCGGTCTGGTTCGGTCCGGTCCTGGTCTGGTCTGGTCTGGTCTGGTCCGGTCCCGGTCTGGTCAAACCTGGTTCAGTCTGGTCAAACCTGGTTCAGTCTGGTCAAACCTGGTTCAGTCTGGTCAAACCTGGTTCAGTCTGGGTCTTGTCTTGTCTTGTCTTGTCTTGTCTTGTCTTGTCTTGTCTTGTCTTGTCTTGTCTTGTCTTGTCTGTTCCGGTCCTGGTCTGGTCCGGTCCTGGTCTGGTCTGGTCTGGTCCTGGTCTGGTTCGGTCTGGTCTGGTTTGGTCTGGTTCGGTCTGGTTCGTTCTGGTCTGGTTCGTTCTGGTCTGGTTCGTTCTGGTCTGGTCTGGTTCGGTCTGGTCTGGTTCGGGTCTGGTCTGGTTCGGTCTGGTTCGGTTCGGTCTGGTCTGGTCTGGTTCGTTCTGGTCTGGTTCGGTCTGGTCTGGTTCGGGTCAGGTTCGGTCTGGTCTGGTTCGGTCTGGTTCGTTCTGGTTCGGTTCAGTCTGGTCTGGCTCTGTCTGGTTCGGTCTGGTCCGGTCTCGTCTGGTCTGGTTCGGTTCGGTCTGGTTCGGTCTGGTCTGGTCCGGTCTGGTTCGGTCTGGTCTAGTTCGGTCTGGTTCGGTCTAGTCTGGGTCTGGTCTGGTTCGGTCTGGTTCGGTCTAGTCTGGGTCTGGTCTAGTTCGGTCTGGTTCGGTTCGGTCTGTTCTGGTCTGGTTCGGGTTCTGTCTGGTTCTGTCTGGTCTGGTCTGGTCTGGTCCGGTCCGGTCGGGTCTGGTTCGGTCTAGTCTGGGTCTGGTCTGGTTCGTTCTGGTTCGGTCTGGTCTGGTTCGGTCTGGTCTGGTCTGGTTCGGTCTGTTCTGGTCTGGTTCTGGTCCGGTCTGGTTCGGTCTGGTTCGGTCTGTTCTGGTCTGGTTCTGGTCCGGTCTGGTTCGGTCTGGTTCTGGTCCGGTCTGGTTCGGTTCGGTCTGGTCTGGTCCGGTCCTGGTCTGGTCCGGTCCTGGTCTGGTCCGGTCCGGTCAAACCTGGTTCAGTCCGGTCAAACCTGGTTCAGTCCGGTCAAACCTGGTTCTGTCTTGTCTTGTCTTGTCTTGTCTTGTCTGTTCCGGTCCTGGTCTGGTTCTGGTCCGGTCTGGTTCGGTCTGGTTCTGGTCCGGTCTGGTTCGGTTCGGTCTGTTCTGGTTCGGGTCCGGTCCTGGTCTGGTCCCGGTCCGGTCCGGTCCCGGTCTGGTCTGGTCTGGTCCGGTCCCGGTCTGGTCAAACCTGGTTCAGTCTGGTCAAACCTGGTTCAGTCTGGTCAAACCTGGTTCAGTCTGGTCAAACCTGGTTCAGTCTGGTCAAACCTGGTTCAGTCTGGTCAAACCTGGTTCAGTCTGGGTCTTGTCTTGTCTTGTCTTGTCTTGTCTGTTCCGGTCCTGGTCTGGTCCGGTCCTGGTCTGGTCCGGTCCTGGTCCTGGTCTGGTTCGGTCTGGTCTGGTTTGGTCTGGTTCGGTCTGGTCTGGTTCGGTCTGGTTCGTTCTGGTCTGGTCCTGTTCTGGTCTGGTCCTGTTCTGTCTGGTCTGGTTCGGTCTGGTCTGGTTCGGTCTGGTTCGGTTCGGTCTGGTTCAGTCCGGTCTGGTTCGGTCTGGTTCTGGTCCGGTCTGGTTCGGTTCGGTCTGTTCTGGTTCGGGTCCGGTCCTGGTCTGGTCCCGGTCCGGTCCGGTCCCGGTCTGGTCTGGTCTGGTCCGGTCCCGGTCTGGTCAAACCTGGTTCAGTCTGGTCAAACCTGGTTCAGTCTGGTCAAACCTGGTTCAGTCTGGTCAAACCTGGTTCAGTCTGGTCAAACCTGGTTCAGTCTGGGTCTTGTCTTGTCTTGTCTTGTCTTGTCTGTTCCGGTCCTGGTCTGGTCCGGTCCTGGTCTGGTCCGGTCCTGGTCCTGGTCTGGTTCGGTCTGGTCTGGTTTGGTCTGGTTCGGTCTGGTCTGGTTCGGTCTGGTTCGTTCTGGTCTGGTCCTGTTCTGGTCTGGTCCTGTTCTGTCTGGTCTGGTTCGGTCTGGTCTGGTTCGGTCTGGTTCGGTTCGGTCTGGTTCAGTCCGGTCTGGTTCGGTCTGGTTCTGGTCCGGTCTGGTTCGGTTCGGTCTGTTCTGGTTCGGGTCCGGTCCTGGTCTGGTCCCGGTCCGGTCCGGTCCCGGTCTGGTCTGGTCTGGTCCGGTCCCGGTCTGGTCAAACCTGGTTCAGTCTGGTCAAACCTGGTTCAGTCTGGTCAAACCTGGTTCAGTCTGGTCAAACCTGGTTCAGTCTGGTCAAACCTGGTTCAACCTGGTTCAGTCTGGTTCAACCTGGTTCAGTCTGGTTCAACCTGGTTCATGTCTGGTTCAACCTGGTTCTTGTCTTGTCTTGTCTTGTCTTGTCTTGTCTGTTCCGGTCCTGGTCTGGTCCGGTCCTGGTCTGGTCTGGTCCTGGTCTGGTTCGGTCTGGTCTGGTTTGGTCTGGTTCGGTCTGGTTCGTTCTGGTCTGGTTCGTTCTGGTCTGGTTCGGTCTGGTCTGGTTCGGTCTGTTCTGGTTCTGGTCTGGTCCTGGTCTGGTTCGGTCTGGTTCGGTCTGGTCTGGTTCGGTCTGGTTCGGTTCAGTCTGGTCTGGTCTGGTTCGGTTCGGTCTGGTCTGGTTCGGTCTGGTCCGGTCCTGGTCTGGTCAAATCTGGTTCGGTCTGGTTCGGTTCGGTCTCGTTCTGGTCTAGTTCTGGTTCGTTCTGGTCTAGTTCTGGTTCGGGTCTGGTTTGGTCTGGTCTGGTTCGGTCTGGTTCGGTCTGGTCTGTTCTGGTCTGTTCTGGTCTGGTTCGGTCTGGTCCGGTCCTGGTCTGGTTCGGTCTGGTCTGGTCAAATCTGGTCTGGTTCGGTCTTGTCTTGTCTGGTTCTGTCTGTTCTGGTCTGGTTCGGTCTGGTTCGGTCTGTTCTGGTCTGGCTCTGTCTGGTTCGGTCTGGTCCGGTTCGGTCTGGTCCGGTCTGGTTCGGTCTGGTCTGGTCTGGTCTTTTTCGGTCTGGTTCGGTCTGGTCTGGTTCGGCTGGTTCTGGTCTGGTTCTGGTTCGGGTCTGGTCTGGTTCGGTCTGGTTGGGTCTGTCTGGTTGGGTCTGTCTGGTCTGGTCTGGTTCGGTCTGGGTCTGTCTGGTTCTGTCTGGTTCGGGTCTGGTCCGGTTCGGGTCTAGTTCTGGTTCGGGTCTGGTTCGGTCTGGTCTGGTTCGGACTGGTTCGGTCTGGTCTGGTTCGGTTCGGTCTGGTTCGGTCTGGTCTGTTCTGGTCTGTTCTGGTCTGGTTCGGTCTGGTTCGGTCTGGTCTGGTTCGGTTCAGTTCGGTCTGGTTCGTTCTGGTCTGGTTCGGTTCGGTCTGGTTCGGGTCTGGTCTGGTCTGGTCTGGTTCTGGTCTGGTTCGGTCTGGTCCTGGTCTGGTCTGGTTCGGTCTGGTTCGGTCTGGTCTGGTTCGGTCTGGTTCGGTTCAGTTCGGTCTGGTTCGTTCTGGTCTGGTTCGGTTCGGTCTGGTTCGGGTCTGGTCTGGTCTGGTCTGGTTCTGGTCTGGTTCGGTCTGGTCCTGGTCTGGTCTGGTTCGGTCTGGTCCGGTCCTGGTCTGGTTCTGGTCTGGTCTGGTTGGGTCTGGTCCGGTCCTGGTCTGGTTCGGTCTGGTCAAATCTGGTCTGGTTCGGTCTGGTCCGGTCCTGGTCTGGTCAAATCTGGTTCGGTCTGGTTCGGTTCGGTCTGTTCTGGTCTGGTTCTGGTCTGGTCTGGTACGGTCTGGTCTGGTTCGGACTGGTTCGGTCTGGTCTGGTTCGGTTCGGTCTGGTTCGGTCTGGTCTGTTCTGGTCTGTTCTGGTCTGGTTCGGTCTGGTCCGGTCCTGGTCTGGTTCGGTCTGGTCTGGTCAAATCTGGTCTGGTTCGGTCTTGTCTTGTCTGGTCTGGTCTGGTCCGGTCCTGGTCTGGTTCGTTCTGGTCCGGTCTGGTCTGGTCAAATCTGGTCCGGTCTGGTTCGGTCTGGTTCGTTCTGGTCTGGTTCGTTCTGGTTCGGTCTGGTTCGGTTCAGTCTGGTCTGGTCTGGTTCGGTCTGGTCTGGTTCGTTCTGGTTCGTTCTGGTTCGGTTCAGTCTGGTCTGGTCTGGTCAAACCTGGTCCGGTCTGGTCCGGTCTGGTTCAGTCTGGTCCGGTTCGGTCTGGTCTTTTTCGGTCTGGTTCGGTCTGGTTCGGTCTGGTTTGGTTCGGTCTGGTTCTGTCCTGGTCTGGTTCGGTCTGGTCTGGTCAAATCTGGTCTGGTTCGGTCTTGTCTTGTCTGGTCTGGTCTGGTCCGGTCCTGGTCTGGTTCGTTCTGGTCCGGTCTGGTCTGGTCAAATCTGGTTCGTTCTGGTTCGGTTCAGTCTGGTCTGGTCTGGTTCGGTCTGGTCTGGTCTGGTCAAACCTGGTCCGGTCTGGTCCGGTCTGGTTCAGTCTGGTCTGGTCTGGTCTGGTCCGGTTCGGTCTGGTCTTTTTCGGTCTGGTTCGGTCTGGTTTGGTTCGGTCTGGTTCTGTCTGGTTCGGTCTGGTTCGGTCTGGTTCGGTCTGGTTCGGTTCGGTCTGGTTCAGTCCGGGTCTGGTCTGGTCTGGTTCGGTCTGGTTCTGGTCTGGTTCGGGTCAGGTCTTGTTCGGTCTGGTCTGGTCCGGTCTGGTCTGGTTCGGTCTGGTCTGGTCTGGTTCGGTCTGGTCTGGTTCGTTCTGGTCTGGTCTGGTTCGGTCTGGTTCTGGTCTGGTTCGGTCTGGTCTGGTTCGGTCTGGTCTAGTTCGGTCTGGTTCTGGTCTGGTCTGGTCTGGTTCGGGTCAGGTTCGGTCTGGTCTGGTTCGGTCTGGTTCGTTCTTGTCTGGTTCGGTCTGGTCTGGTTCGGGTCAGGTTCGGTCTGGTCTGGTTCGGTCTGGTTCGTTCTGGTTCGGTCTGGTCTGGTTTGATCTGGTCCGGTCTGGTTCGGTCTGGTTCGGTCTAGTCTGGTCCTGGTCTGGTCTGGTTCGGTCTGGTTCGTTCTGGTCTGGTCTGGTTCGGTCTGGTTTGTTCTGGTCTGATCTGGTTGGGTCTGGTTCGGTCTGGTCTGGCTCGGTCTGTTCCGGTCCGGTTCGTTCTGGTCTGGTCTGGTTCGGTCTGGTTCGTTCTGGTCTGGTCTGGTTCGGTCTGGTCTGGTTCGGGTCTGGTCTTGTTCGGTCTGGTCTGGCTCTGTCTGGTTCGGTCTGGTCCGGTTCGGTCTGGTTCGGTCTGGTTCGGGTCTGGTCTGGTCTGGTCTTTTTCGGTCTGGTTCGGGTCTGGTCTGGTCTGGTTCGGTCTGGTCTGGTCTGGTCTGGTCTAGTTCGGTCTGGTCTGGTTCGGCTGGTTCGGGTCTGGTCTGGTTCGGTCTGGTCTGGTTGGGTCTGTCTGGTTGGGTCTGGTTCGGTCTGGTCTGGTTCAGTCTGGTCTGGTTCAGTCTGGTCTGGTTCAGTCTGGTCTGGTTCAGTCTGGTCTGGTTCAGTCTGGTCTGGTTCAGTCTTGTCTTGTCTTGTCTTGTCTTGTCTGTTCCGGTCCTGGTCTGGTCCTGTTCTGGTCTGGTTCTGGTCCGGTCTGGTTCGGTTCGGTCTGTTCTGGTTCGGGTCTGGTCTGGTTCGGTTCGGTCTGTTCTGGTTCGGGTCTGGTTCGGTCCGGTCTGGTTCGGTCCGGTCCTGGTCTTGTCTGGTCTGGTCTGGTCCGGTCCCGGTCTGGTCCGGTCCCGGTCTGGTCAAACCTGGTTCAGTCTGGTCAAACCTGGTTCAGTCTGGTCAAACCTGGTTCAGTCTGGTCAAACCTGGTTCAGTCTGGGTCTTGTCTTGTCTTGTCTTGTCTTGTCTTGTCTTGTCTTGTCTTGTCTTGTCTTGTCTGTTCCGGTCCTGGTCTGGTCCGGTCCTGGTCTGGTCTGGTCTGGTCCTGGTCTGGTTCGGTCTGGTCTGGTTTGGTCTGGTTCGGTCTGGTTCGTTCTGGTCTGGTTCGTTCTGGTCTGGTTCGTTCTGGTCTGGTCTGGTTCGGTCTGGTCTGGTTCGGGTCTGGTCTGGTTCGGTCTGGTTCGGTTCGGTCTGGTCTGGTCTGGTTCGTTCTGGTCTGGTTCGGTCTGGTCTGGTTCGGGTCAGGTTCGGTCTGGTCTGGTTCGGTCTGGTTCGTTCTGGTTCGGTTCAGTCTGGTCTGGCTCTGTCTGGTTCGGTCTGGTCCGGTCTCGTCTGGTCTGGTTCGGTTCGGTCTGGTTCGGTCTGGTCTGGTCCGGTCTGGTTCGGTCTGGTCCGGTCTGGTCTAGTTCGGTCTGGTTCGGTCTAGTCTGGGTCTGGTCTGGTTCGGTCTGGTTTGATCTGGTCCGGTCTGGTTCGGTCTGGTTCGGTCTGGTCTTTTTCGGTCTGGTTCGGGTCTGGTTCGGTCTGGTTCGGTCTCGTCTGGTCTGGTTCGGTCTGGTTCTGGTCTGGTCTAGTTCAGTCTGGTTCGGTCTGGTCTGGTTCGGTCTGGTTCTGGTCTGGTTCGGGTCTGGTCTGGTTCGGTCTGGTTGGGTCTGTCTGGTTGGGTCTGTCTGGTCTGGTCTGGTTCGGTCTGGGTCTGTCTGGTTCTGTCTGGTTCGGGTCTGGTCCGGTTCGGGTCTGGTCCGGTTCGGGTCTGGTCTGGTTCGGGTCTGGTCCGGTTCGGGTCTGGTCTGGTTTGGTCTGGTTCGGTCTGGTCTGGTCTGGTTCGGTCTGGTTCGGTCTGGTTTGTTCTGGTCTGATCTGGTTGGGTCTGGTTCGGTCTGGTCTGGCTCGGTCTGTTCCGGTCCGGTTCGTTCTGGTCTGGTCTGGTTCGGTCTGGTTCGTTCTGGTCTGGTCTGGTTCGGTCTGGTCTGGTTCGGGTCTGGTCTGGTTCGGTCTGGTTCGGTTCGGTCTGGTCTGGTCTGGTTCGTTCTGGTCTGGTTCGGTCTGGTCTGGTTCGGGTCAGGTTCGGTCTGGTCTGGTTCGGTCTGGTTCGTTCTGGTTCGGTTCAGTCTGGTCTGGCTCTGTCTGGTTCGGTCTGGTCCGGTCTCGTCTGGTCTGGTTCGGTTCGGTCTGGTTCGGTCTGGTCTGGTCCGGTCTGGTTCGGTCTGGTCCGGTCTGGTCTAGTTCGGTCTGGTTCGGTCTAGTCTGGGTCTGGTCTGGTTCGGTCTGGTTTGATCTGGTCCGGTCTGGTTCGGTCTGGTTCGGTCTGGTCTTTTTCGGTCTGGTTCGGGTCTGGTTCGGTCTGGTTCGGTCTCGTCTGGTCTGGTTCGGTCTGGTTCTGGTCTGGTCTAGTTCGGTCTGGTTCGGTCTGGTCTGGTTCGGTCTGGTTCTGGTCTGGTTCGGGTCTGGTCTGGTTCGGTCTGGTTGGGTCTGTCTGGTTGGGTCTGTCTGGTCTGGTCTGGTTCGGTCTGGGTCTGTCTGGTTCTGTCTGGTTCGGGTCTGGTCCGGTTCGGGTCTGGTCCGGTTCGGGTCTGGTCTGGTTTGGTCTGGTTCGGGTCTGGTCCGGTTCGGGTCTGGTCCGGTTCGGGTCTGGTCTGGTTTGGTCTGGTTCGGTCTGGTTTGTTCTGGTCTGATCTGGTTGGGTCTGGTTCGGTTCGGTCTGGTCTGGTCTTGTCTGTTCTGGTTCGGTCTGGTCTGGTCCTGGTCTGGTTCGTTCTGGTTCGGTTCGGTCTGTTCTGGTCTGGTTCGGGTTCTGTCTGGTTCTGTCTGGTCTGGTCTGGTCTGGTCCGGTCCGGTCGGGTCTGGTTCGGTCTAGTCTGGGTCTGGTCTGGTTCGTTCTGGTTCGGTCTGGTCTGGTTCGGTCTGGTCTGGTTCGGTCTGTTCTGGTCTGGTTCTGGTCCGGTCTGGTTCGGTCTGGTTCGGTCTGGTTCTGGTCCGGTCTGGTTCTGGTCCGGTCTGGTTCGGTCTGGTTCTGGTCCGGTCTGGTTCGGTTCGGTCTGTTCTGGTTCGGGTCCGGTCCTGGTCTGGTCCGGTCCTGGTCTGGTCTGGTCCGGTCCGGTCCCGGTCTGGTCCGGTCCCGGTCTGGTCAAACCTGGTTCAGTCTGGTCAAACCTGGTTCAGTCTGGTCAAACCTGGTTCAGTCTGGTCAAACCTGGTTCAGTCTGGTCAAACCTGGGTCTTGTCTTGTCTTGTCTTGTCTTGTCTTGTCTGTTCCGGTCCTGGTCCGGTCCTGGTCTGGTCTGGTCTGGTCCTGGTCTGGTTCGTTCTGGTCTGGTTCGTTCTGGTCTGGTTCGGTCTGGTCTGGTTCGGCTGGTTCTGGTCTGGTTCTGGTTCGGGTCTGGTCTGGTTCGGTCTGGTTGGGTCTGTCTGGTTGGGTCTGTCTGGTCTGGTCTGGTTCGGTCTGGGTCTGTCTGGGTCTGTCTGGTTCGGGTCTGGTTCGGGTCTGGTCCGGTTCGGGTCTGGTCCGGTTCGGGTCTGGTCCGGTTCGGGTCTGGTCCGGTTCGGGTCTGGTCCGGTTTGGTCTGGTTCGGTCTGGTTTGTTCTGGTCTGATCTGGTTCGGTCTGGTTCGTTCTGGTCTGGTCTGGTTCGGTCTGGTCTGGTTCGGGTCTGGTCTTGTTCGGTCTGGTCTGGTTCGGTTCGGTCTGGTCTGGTCTGGTTCGGTCTGGCCTGGTCTGGTTCGGTCTGGTTCGTTCTGGTCTGGTCTGGTTCGGTCTGGTCTGGTTCGGGTCTGGTCTGGTTCGGTCTGGTTCGGTTCGGTCTGGTCTGGTCTGGTTCGTTCTGGTCTGGTTCGGTCTGGTCTGGTTCGGGTCAGGTTCGGTCTGGTCTGGTTCGGTCTGGTTCGTTCTGGTCTGGTTCGGTCTGGTTGGGTCTGTCTGGTTGGGTCTGTCTGGTCTGGTCTGGTTCGGTCTGGGTCTGTCTGGGTCTGTCTGGTTCGGGTCTGGTTCGGGTCTGGTCCGGTTCGGGTCTGGTCCGGTTCGGGTCTGGTCCGGTTCGGGTCTGGTCCGGTTCGGGTCTGGTCCGGTTTGGTCTGGTTCGGTCTGGTTTGTTCTGGTCTGATCTGGTTCGGTCTGGTTCGTTCTGGTCTGGTCTGGTTCGGTCTGGTCTGGTTCGGGTCTGGTCTTGTTCGGTCTGGTCTGGTTCGGTTCGGTCTGGTCTGGTCTGGTGTTCGGTCTGGTTCGTTCTGGTCTGGTCTGGTTCGGTCTGGTCTGGTTCGGGTCTGGTCTGGTTCGGTCTGGTTCGGTTCGGTCTGGTCTGGTCTGGTTCGTTCTGGTCTGGTTCGGTCTGGTCTGGTTCGGGTCAGGTTCGGTCTGGTCTGGTTCGGTCTGGTTCGTTCTGGTCTGGTTCGGTCTGGTCTGGTTCGGGTCAGGTTCGGTCTGGTCTGGTTCGGTCTGGTTCGTTCTGGTTCGGTCTGGTCTGGTTTGATCTGGTCCGGTCTGGTTCGGTCTGGTTCGGTCTAGTCTGGTCCTGGTCTGGTCTGGTTCGGTCTGGTTCGTTCTGGTCTGGTCTGGTTCGGTCTGGTTTGTTCTGGTCTGATCTGGTTGGGTCTGGTTCGGTCTGGTCTGGCTCGGTCTGTTCCGGTCCGGTTCGTTCTGGTCTGGTCTGGTTCGGTCTGGTTCGTTCTGGTCTGGTCTGGTTCGGTCTGGTCTGGTTCGGGTCTGGTCTTGTTCGGTCTGGTCTGGTTCGGTCTGGTTCGGTTCGGTCTGGTCTGGTTCGGTCTGGCCTGGTCTGGTTCGGTCTGGTTCGTTCTGGTCTGGTCTGGTTCGGTCTGGTTCGTTCTGGTCTGGTTCGGTCTGGTCTGGTTCGGTCTGGTTCGTTCTGGTCTGGTTCGGTCTGGTCTTGTTCGGTCTGGTCTGGTTCGGTCTGGTCTGGTTCGGTCCGGTCTGGTTCGGTCCGGTCTGGTTCGGTCCGGTCTGGTTCGGTCTGGTTCTGGTCTGGTTCGGTCTGGTCTGGTTCGGTCTGGTCTAGTTCGGTCTGGTTCTGGTCTGGTCTGGTTCGGTACGGTCTGGTTCGGTCTGGTCTGGTTCGTTCTGGTCTGGTTCGTTCTGGTCTGGTTCGTTCTGGTCTGGTTCGTTCTGGTCTGGTCTGGTTCGGTCTGGTCTGGTTCGGGTCTGGTCTGGTTCGGTCTGGTTCGGTTCGGTCTGGTCTGGTCTGGTTCGTTCTGGTCTGGTTCGGTCTGGTCTGGTTCGGGTCAGGTTCGGTCTGGTCTGGTTCGGTCTGGTTCGTTCTGGTCCGGTCTCGTCTGGTCTGGTTCGGTTCGGTCTGGTTCGGTCTGGTCTGGTCTGGTTCGGTCTGGTCCGGTCTGGTCTAGTTCGGTCTGGTCTGGTTTGATCTGGTCCGGTCTGGTTCGGTCTGGTTCGGTCTAGTCTGGTCCTGGTCTGGTCTGGTTCGGTCTGGTTCGGTCTGGTCTTTTTCGGTCTGGTTCGGGTCTGGTCTGGTCTGGTTCGGTCAGGTCTGGTTCGGTCTGGTTCGGTCTCGTCTGGTCTGGTTCGGTCTGGTTCGGGTCTGGTCTGGTCTAGTTCGGTCTGGTTCGGTCTGGTCTGGTTCGGTCTGGTTCTGGTTCGGGTCTGGTTCGGGTCTGGTCTGGTTCGGTCTGGTTGGGTCTGTCTGGTTGGGTCTGTCTGGTCTGGTCTGGTTCGGTCTGGGTCTGTCTGGTTCTGTCTGGTTCGGGTCTGGTCCGGTTCGGGTCTGGTCCGGTTCGGGTCTGGTCTGGTTTGGTCTGGTTCGGTCTGGTTTGTTCTGGTCTGATCTGGTTGGGTCTGGTTCGGTTCGGTCTGGTCTGGTCTTGTCTGTTCTGGTTCGTTCTGGTTCGGTTCGGTCTGTTCTGGTCTAGTTCGGTCTGGTTCGGTTCGGTCTGTTCTGGTCTGGTTCGGTCTGGTCTGGTTCGGGTCTGGTCTGGTTCGGTCTGGTTCGGTTCGGTCTGGTCTGGTCTGGTTCGTTCTGGTCTGGTTCGGTCTGGTCTGGTTCGGGTCAGGTTCGGTCTGGTCTGGTTCGGTCTGGTTCGTTCTGGTTCGGTTCAGTCTGGTCTGGCTCTGTCTGGTTCGGTCTGGTCTGGTTTGATCTGGTCCGGTCTGGTTCGGTCTGGTTCGGTCTGGTCTGGTTTGGTCTGGTTCGGTCTGGTTCGTTCTGGTCTGGTTCGTTCTGGTCTGGTTCGGTCTGGTCTGGTTCGGCTGGTTCTGGTTCGGGTCTGGTCTGGTTCGGTCTGGTTGGGTCTGTCTGGTTGGGTCTGTCTGGTCTGGTCTGGTTCGGTCTGGGTCTGTCTGGTTCTGTCTGGTTCGGGTCTGGTCCGGTTCGGGTCTGGTCCGGTTCGGGTCTGGTCTGGTTCGGGTCTGGTCCGGTTCGGGTCTGGTCTGGTTTGGTCTGGTTCGGTCTGGTTTGTTCTGGTCTGATCTGGTTCGGTCTGGTTCGTTCTGGTCTGGTCTGGTTCGGTCTGGTCTGGTTCGGGTCTGGTCTTGTTCGGTCTGGTCTGGTTCGGTCTGGTTCGGTTCGGTCTGGTCTGGTCTGGTTCGGTCTGGCCTGGTCTGGTTCGGTCTGGTTCGTTCTGGTCTGGTTCGGTCTGGTTCGTTCTGGTCTGGTCTGGTTCGGTCTGGTTCGGTCTAGTCTGGTCCTGGTCTGGTCTGGTTCGGTCTGGTTCGTTCTGGTCTGGTCTGGTTCGGTCTGGTTCGGTCTGGTTTGTTCTGGTCTGATCTGGTTGGGTCTGGTCTGGCTCGGTCTGTTCCGGTCCGGTTCGTTCTGGTCTGGTCTGGTTCGGTCTGGTTCGTTCTGGTCTGGTCTGGTTCGGTCTGGTCTGGTTCGGGTCTGGTCTGGTTCGGTCTGGTTCGGTTCGGTCTGGTCTGGTCTGGTTCGTTCTGGTCTGGTTCGGTCTGGTCTGGTTCGGGTCAGGTTCGGTCTGGTCTGGTTCGGTCTGGTTCGTTCTGGTTCGGTTCAGTCTGGTCTGGCTCTGTCTGGTTCGGTCTGGTCCGGTCTCGTCTGGTCTGGTTCGGTTCGGTCTGGTTCGGTCTGGTCTGGTCCGGTCTGGTTCGGTCTGGTCCGGTCTGGTCTAGTTCGGTCTGGTTCGGTCTAGTCTGGGTCTGGTCTGGTTCGGTCTGGTTTGATCTGGTCCGGTCTGGTTCGGTCTGGTTCGGTCTAGTCTGGTCCTGGTCTGGTCTGGTTCGGTCTGGTTCGGTCTGGTCTTTTTCGGTCTGGTTCGGGTCTGGTTCGGTCTGGTTCGGTCTCGTCTGGTCTGGTTCGGTCTGGTTCTGGTCTGGTCTAGTTCAGTCTGGTTCGGTCTGGTCTGGTTCGGTCTGGTTCTGGTCTGGTTCGGGTCTGGTCTGGTTCGGTCTGGTTGGGTCTGTCTGGTTGGGTCTGTCTGGTCTGGTCTGGTTCGGTCTGGGTCTGTCTGGTTCTGTCTGGTTCGGGTCTGGTCCGGTTCGGGTCTGGTCCGGTTCGGGTCTGGTCTGGTTTGGTCTGGTTCGGGTCTGGTCCGGTTCGGGTCTGGTCCGGTTCGGGTCTGGTCTGGTTTGGTCTGGTTCGGTCTGGTTTGTTCTGGTCTGATCTGGTTGGGTCTGGTTCGGTTCGGTCTGGTCTGGTCTTGTCTGTTCTGGTTCGGTCTGGTCTGGTCCTGGTCTGGTTCGTTCTGGTTCGGTTCGGTCTGTTCTTGTCTAGTTCGGTCTGGTTCGGTTCGGTCTGTTCTGGTCTGGTTCGGGTTCTGTCTGGTTCTGTCTGGTCTGGTCTGGTCCGGTCCGGTCGGGTCTGGTTCGGTCTAGTCTGGGTCTGGTCTGGTTCGTTCTGGTTCGGTCTGGTCTGGTTCGGTCTGGTCTGGTTCGGTCTGTTCTGGTCTGGTTCTGGTCCGGTCTGGTTCGGTCTGGTTCGGTCTGTTCTGGTCTGGTTCTGGTCCGGTCTGGTTCGGTCTGGTTCGGTCTGGTTCTGGTCCGGTCTGGTTCTGGTCCGGTCTGGTTCGGTCTGGTTCTGGTCCGGTCTGGTTCGGTTCGGTCTGTTCTGGTTCGGGTCCGGTCCTGGTCTGGTCCGGTCCTGGTCTGGTCTGGTCCGGTCCGGTCCCGGTCTGGTCCGGTCCCGGTCTGGTCAAACCTGGTTCAGTCTGGTCAAACCTGGTTCAGTCTGGTCAAACCTGGGTCTTGTCTTGTCTTGTCTTGTCTTGTCTTGTCTTGTCTGTTCCGGTCCTGGTCCGGTCCTGGTCTGGTCTGGTCTGGTCCTGGTCTGGTTCGGTCTGGTCTGGTTTGGTCTGGTTCGGTCTGGTCTGGTTCGGTCTGGTCTGGTTCGGCTGGTTCTGGTCTGGTTCTGGTTCGGGTCTGGTCTGGTCTGGTCTGGTTCGGTCTGGCCTGGTCTGGTTCGGTCTGGTTCGTTCTGGTCTGGTCTGGTTCGGTCTGGTCTGGTTCGGGTCTGGTCTGGTTCGGTCTGGTTCGGTTCGGTCTGGTCTGGTCTGGTTCGTTCTGGTCTGGTTCGGTCTGGTCTGGTTCGGGTCAGGTTCGGTCTGGTCTGGTTCGGTCTGGTTCGTTCTGGTCTGGTTCGGTCTGGTCTGGTTCGGGTCAGGTTCGGTCTGGTCTGGTTCGGTCTGGTTCGTTCTGGTTCGGTCTGGTCTGGTTTGATCTGGTCCGGTCTGGTTCGGTCTGGTTCGGTCTAGTCTGGTCCTGGTCTGGTCTGGTTCGGTCTGGTTCGTTCTGGTCTGGTTCGGTCTGGTTCGGTTCAGTCTGGTCTGGTCTGGTTCGGTTCGGTCTGGTCTGGTCAAATCTGGTTCGGTCTGGTTCGGTTCGGTCTCGTTCTGGTCTAGTTCTGGTTCGTTCTGGTCTAGTTCTGGTTCGGGTCTGGTTCGGTCTGGTCTGGTTCGGTCTGGTTCGGTCTGGTCTGTTCTGGTCTGTTCTGGTCTGGTTCGGTCTGGTCCGGTCCTGGTCTGGTTCGGTCTGGTCTGGTCAAATCTGGTCTGGTTCGGTCTTGTCTTGTCTGGTTCTGTCTGTTCTGGTCTGGTTCGGTCTGGTTCGGTCTGTTCTGGTCTGGCTCTGTCTGGTTCGGTCTGGTCCGGTTCGGTCTGGTCCGGTCTGGTTCGGTCTGGTTCGGGTCTGGTCTGGTCTGGTCTTTTTCGGTCTGGTTCGGGTCTGGTCTGGTCTGGTTCGGTCTGGTCTGGTCTGGTCTGGTCTAGTTCGGTCTGGTCTGGTTCGGCTGGTTCGGGTCTGGTCTGGTTCGGTCTGGTCTGGTTGGGTCTGTCTGGTTGGGTCTGGTTCGGTCTGGTCTGGTTCAGTCTGGTCTGGTTCAGTCTGGTCTGGTTCAGTCTGGTCTGGTTCAGTCTGGTCTGGTTCAGTCTTGTCTTGTCTTGTCTTGTCTTGTCTTGTCTGTTCCGGTCCTGGTCTGGTCCTGTTCTGGTCTGGTTCTGGTCCGGTCTGGTTCGGTTCGGTCTGTTCTGGTTCGGGTCTGGTTCGGTCCGGTCTGGTTCGGTCCGGTCCTGGTCTGGTCTGGTCTGGTCTGGTCCGGTCCCGGTCTGGTCCGGTCCCGGTCTGGTCAAACCTGGTTCAGTCTGGTCAAACCTGGTTCAGTCTGGTCAAACCTGGTTCAGTCTGGTCAAACCTGGTTCAGTCTGGTCAAACCTGGGTCTTGTCTTGTCTTGTCTTGTCTTGTCTGTTCCGGTCCTGGTCCGGTCCTGGTCTGGTCTGGTCTGGTCCTGGTCTGGTTCGGTCTGGTCTGGTTTGGTCTGGTTCGGTCTGGTTCGTTCTGGTCTGGTTCGTTCTGGTCTGGTTCGGTCTGGTCTGGTTCGGCTGGTTCTGGTCTGGTTCTGGTTCGGGTCTGGTCTGGTTCGGTCTGGTTGGGTCTGTCTGGTTGGGTCTGTCTGGTCTGGTCTGGTTCGGTCTGGGTCTGTCTGGGTCTGTCTGGTTCGGGTCTGGTTCGGGTCTGGTCCGGTTCGGGTCTGGTCCGGTTCGGGTCTGGTCCGGTTCGGGTCTGGTCCGGTTCGGGTCTGGTCCGGTTTGGTCTGGTTCGGTCTGGTTTGTTCTGGTCTGATCTGGTTCGGTCTGGTTCGTTCTGGTCTGGTCTGGTTCGGTCTGGTCTGGTTCGGGTCTGGTCTTGTTCGGTCTGGTCTGGTTCGGTTCGGTCTGGTCTGGTCTGGTTCGGTCTGGCCTGGTCTGGTTCGGTCTGGTTCGTTCTGGTCTGGTCTGGTTCGGTCTGGTCTGGTTCGGGTCTGGTCTGGTTCGGTCTGGTTCGGTTCGGTCTGGTCTGGTCTGGTTCGTTCTGGTCTGGTTCGGTCTGGTCTGGTTCGGGTCAGGTTCGGTCTGGTCTGGTTCGGTCTGGTTCGTTCTTGTCTGGTTCGGTCTGGTCTGGTTCGGGTCAGGTTCGGTCTGGTCTGGTTCGGTCTGGTTCGTTCTGGTTCGGTCTGGTCTGGTTTGATCTGGTCCGGTCTGGTTCGGTCTGGTTCGGTCTAGTCTGGTCCTGGTCTGGTCTGGTTCGGTCTGGTTCGTTCTGGTCTGGTCTGGTTCGGTCTGGTTTGTTCTGGTCTGATCTGGTTGGGTCTGGTTCGGTCTGGTCTGGCTCGGTCTGTTCCGGTCCGGTTCGTTCTGGTCTGGTCTGGTTCGGTCTGGTTCGTTCTGGTCTGGTCTGGTTCGGTCTGGTCTGGTTCGGGTCTGGTCTTGTTCGGTCTGGTCTGGTTCGGTCTGGTTCGGTTCGGTCTGGTCTGGTTCGGTCTGGCCTGGTCTGGTTCGGTCTGGTTCGTTCTGGTCTGGTCTGGTTCGGTCTGGTCTGGTCTGGTTCGGTCTGGTTTGTTCTGGTCTGATCTGGTTGGGTCTGGTTCGGTCTGGTCTGGTTCTGGTCCGGTCTGGTCCTGGTCTGGTCCTGGTCTGGTCTGGTCTAGTTCGGTCTGGTTCTGGTCTGGTCTGGTCTGGTTCTGGTCCGGTCTGGTCCTGGTCTGGTCCTGGTCTGGTCTGGTCCTGGTCTGGTCTGGTTCGGTCTGTTCTGGTCTGGTTCTGGTTCGGTTCGGTCTGTTCTGGTTCGGGTCTGGTCTGGTTCGGTTCGGTCTGTTCTGGTTCGGGTCTGGTCTGGTTCGGTCCGGTCCTGGTCTGGTCTGGTTCGGTCCGGTCCTGGTCCGGTCCGGTCCTGGTCTTGTCTGGTCTGGTCCGGTCCGGTCCTGGTCTTGTCTGGTCTGGTCCGGTCCGGTCCTGGTCTTGTCTGGTCCGGTCCGGTCCTGGTCCGGTCCGGTCCTGGTCTGGTCTGGTCAAACCTGGTTCAGTCTGGTCAAACCTGGTTCAGTCTGGTCAAACCTGGTTCAGTCTGGTTCAACCTGGTTCATGTCTGGTTCAACCTGGTTCATGTCTGGTTCAACCTGGTTCATGTCTGGTTCAACCTGGTTCTTGTCTTGTCTTGTCTTGTCTTGTCTTGTCTTGTCTGTTCCGGTCCTGGTCTGGTCTGGTCCTGGTCTGGTTCGGTCTGGTCTGGTTTGGTCTGGTTCGGTCTGGTTCGTTCTGGTCTGGTTCGTTCTGGTCTGGTTCGGTCTGGTCTGGTTCGGTCTGTTCTGGTTCTGGTCTGGTCCTGGTCTGGTTCGGTCTGGTCCGGTCCTGGTCTGGTTCGGTCTGGTTCGGTCTGGTCTGGTTCGGTCTGGTTCGGTTCAGTCTGGTCTGGTCTGGTTCGGTTCGGTCTGGTCTGGTTCGGTCTGGTCCTGGTCTGGTCAAATCTGGTTCGGTCTGGTTCGGTTCGGTCTCGTTCTGGTCTAGTTCTGGTTCGTTCTGGTCTAGTTCTGGTTCGGGTCTGGTTCGGTCTGGTCTGGTTCGGTCTGGTTCGGTCTGGTCTGTTCTGGTCTGTTCTGGTCTGGTTCGGTCTGGTCCGGTCCTGGTCTGGTTCGGTCTGGTCTGGTCAAATCTGGTCTGGTTCGGTCTTGTCTTGTCTGGTTCTGTCTGTTCTGGTCTGGTTCGGTCTGGTTCGGTCTGTTCTGGTCTGGCTCTGTCTGGTTCGGTCTGGTCCGGTTCGGTCTGGTCCGGTCTGGTTCGGTCTGGTTCGGGTCTGGTCTGGTCTGGTCTTTTTCGGTCTGGTTCGGGTCTGGTCTGGTCTGGTTCGGTCTGGTCTGGTCTGGTCTGGTCTAGTTCGGTCTGGTCTGGTTCGGCTGGTTCGGGTCTGGTCTGGTTCGGTCTGGTCTGGTTGGGTCTGTCTGGTTGGGTCTGGTTCGGTCTGGTCTGGTTCAGTCTGGTCTGGTTCAGTCTGGTCTGGTTCAGTCTGGTCTGGTTCAGTCTGGTCTGGTTCAGTCTTGTCTTGTCTTGTCTTGTCTTGTCTTGTCTTGTCTTGTCTGTTCCGGTCCTGGTCTGGTCCTGTTCTGGTCTGGTTCTGGTCCGGTCTGGTTCGGTTCGGTCTGTTCTGGTTCGGGTCTGGTTCGGTCCGGTCTGGTTCGGTCCGGTCCTGGTCTGGTCTGGTCTGGTCCGGTCCCGGTCTGGTCAAACCTGGTTCAGTCTGGTCAAACCTGGTTCAGTCTGGTCAAACCTGGTTCAGTCTGGTCAAACCTGGTTCAGTCTGGTCAAACCTGGTTCAGTCTGGGTCTTGTCTTGTCTTGTCTTGTCTTGTCTTGTCTTGTCTTGTCTTGTCTTGTCTTGTCTTGTCTTGTCCGGTCCTGGTCTGGTCTGGTCCTGGTCTGGTTCGGTCTGGTCTGGTTTGGTCTGGTTCGGTCTGGTTCGTTCTGGTCTGGTTCGTTCTGGTCTGGTTCGTTCTGGTCTGGTCTGGTTCGGTCTGGTCTGGTTCGGGTCTGGTCTGGTCTGGTCTGGTTCGTTCTGGTCTGGTTCGGTCTGGTCTGGTTCGGGTCAGGTTCGGTCTGGTCTGGTTCGGTCTGGTTCGTTCTGGTTCGGTTCAGTCTGGTCTGGCTCTGTCTGGTTCGGTCTGGTCTGGTTTGATCTGGTCCGGTCTGGTTCGGTCTGGTTCGGTCTAGTCTGGTCCTGGTCTGGTCTGGTTCGGTCTGGTTCGTTCTGTTCTGGTCTGGTTCGGTCTGGTTCGGTCTGGTTTGTTCTGGTCTGATCTGGTTGGGTCTGGTTCGGTCTGGTCTGGCTCGGTCTGTTCCGGTCCGGTTCGTTCTGGTCTGGTCTGGTTCGGTCTGGTTCGTTCTGGTCTGGTCTGGTTCGGTCTGGTCTGGTTCGGTCTGGTCTGGTTCGGGTCAGGTTCGGTCTGGTCTGGTTCGGTCTGCTTCGTTCTGGTCCGGTCTCGTCTGGTCTGGTTCGGTTCGGTCTGGTTCGGTCTGGTCTGGTCTGGTTCGGTCTGGTCCGGTCTGGTCTAGTTCGGTCTGGTTCAGTCTGGTTCGGTCTGGTTCGGTCTAGTCTGGTCCTGGTCTGGTCCGGTCTGGTTCGGTCTGGTTCGGGTCTGGTCTGGTCTGGTCTTTTTCGGTCTGGTTCGGGTCTGGTCTGGTCTGGTTCGGTCTGGTCTGGTTCGGCTGGTTCGGGTCTGGTCTGGTTCGGTCTGGTCTGGTTGGGTCTGTCTGGTTGGGTCTGGTTCGGTCTGGTCTGGTTCAGTCTGGTCTGGTTCAGTCTGGTCTGGTTCAGTCTTGTCTGGTTCAGTCTTGTCTTGTCTTGTCTTGTCTTGTCTTGTCTTGTCTGTTCCGGTCCTGGTCTGGTCCTGTTCTGGTCTGGTTCTGGTCCGGTCTGGTTCGGTTCGGTCTGTTCTGGTTCGGGTCCGGTCTGGTTCGGTTCGGTCTGTTCTGGTCTGGTTCGGTCCGGTCTGGTTCGGTCCGGTCCTGGTCTTGTCTGGTCTGGTCTGGTCCGGGTCTGGTCAAACCTGGTTCAGTCTGGTCAAACCTGGTTCAGTCTGGTCAAACCTGGTTCAGTCTGGTCAAACCTGGTTCAGTCTGGTCAAACCTGGTTCAGTCTGGTCAAACCTGGTTCAGTCTTGTCTTGTCTTGTCTTGTCTTGTCTTGTCTTGTCTTGTCTTGTCTTGTCTTGTCCGGTCCTGGTCTGGTCCGGTCCTGGTCTGGTTCGGTCTGGTCTGGTTTGGTCTGGTTCGGTCTGGTTCGTTCTGGTCTGGTTCGTTCTGGTCTGGTTCGTTCTGGTCTGGTCTGGTTCGGTCTGGTCTGGTTCGGGTCTGGTCTGGTTCGGTCTGGTTCGGTTCGGTCTGGTCTGGTCTGGTTCGTTCTGGTCTGGTTCGGTCTGGTCTGGTTCGGGTCAGGTTCGGTCTGGTCTGGTTCGGTCTGGTTCGGTCTGGTTCGTTCTGGTCTGGTTCGTTCTGGTCTGGTTCGGTCTGGTCTGGTTCGGTCTGTTCTGGTTCTGGTCTGGTCCTGGTCTGGTTCGGTCTGGTCCGGTCCTGGTCTGGTTCGGTCTGGTTCGGTCTGGTCTGGTTCGGTCTGGTTCGGTTCAGTCTGGTCTGGTCTGGTTCGGTTCGGTCTGGTCTGGTTCGGTCTGGTCCGGTCCTGGTCTGGTCAAATCTGGTTCGGTCTGGTTCGGTTCGGTCTCGTTCTGGTCTAGTTCTGGTTCGTTCTGGTCTAGTTCTGGTTCGGGTCTGGTCTTGTTCGGTCTGGTTCGGTCTGGTCTGTTCTGGTCTGTTCTGGTCTGGTTCGGTCTGGTCCGGTCCTGGTCTGGTTCGGTCTGGTCTGGTCAAATCTGGTCTGGTTCGGTCTTGTCTTGTCTGGTTCTGTCTGTTCTGGTCTGGTTCGGTCTGGTTCGGTCTGTTCTGGTCTGGCTCTGTCTGGTTCGGTCTGGTCCGGTTCGGTCTGGTCCGGTCTGGTTCGGTCTGGTTCGGTCTAGTCTGGTCCTGGTCTGGTCCGGTCTGGTTCGGTCTGGTTCGGGTCTGTCTGGTTGGGTCTGGTTCGGTCTGGTCTGGTTCAGTCTGGTCTGGTTCAGTCTGGTCTGGTTCAGTCTTGTCTGGTTCAGTCTTGTCTTGTCTTGTCTTGTCTTGTCTTGTCTGTTCCGGTCCTGGTCTGGTTCTGGTCCGGTCTGGTTCGGTTCGGTCTGTTCTGGTTCTGGTCCGGTCTGGTTCGGTTCGGTCTGTTCTGGTTCGGGTCTGGTCTGGTTCGGTTCGGTCTGTTCTGGTCTGGTTCGGTCCGGTCTGGTTCGGTCCGGTCCTGGTCTGGTCAAACCTGGTTCAGTCTGGTCAAACCTGGTTCAGTCTGGTCAAACCTGGTTCAGTCTGGTCAAACCTGGTTCAGTCTGGTCAAACCTGGTTCAGTCTGGTCAAACCTGGTTCAGTCTTGTCTTGTCTTGTCTTGTCTTGTCTTGTCTTGTCTTGTCTTGTCTTGTCTTGTCTTGTCCGGTCCTGGTCTGGTCTGGTCCGGTCCGGTCCTGGTCTGGTCTGGTCTGGTCCTGGTCTGGTTCGGTCTGGTCTGGTTTGGTCTGGTTCGGTCTGGTTCGTTCTGGTCTGGTTCGTTCTGGTCTGGTTCGTTCTGGTCTGGTCTGGTTCGGTCTGGTCTGGTTCGGGTCTGGTCTGGTTCGGTCTAGTCTGGGTCTGGTCTAGTTCGGTCTGGTTCGGTTCGGTCTGTTCTGGTCTGGTTCGGGTTCTGTCTGGTTCTGTCTGGTCTGGTCTGGTCTGGTCCGGTCCGGTCGGGTCTGGTTCGGTCTAGTCTGGGTCTGGTCTGGTTCGTTCTGGTTCGGTCTGGTCTGGTTCGGTCTGGTCTGGTCTGGTTCGGTCTGTTCTGGTCTGGTTCTGGTCCGGTCTGGTTCGGTCTGGTTCGGTCTGTTCTGGTCTGGTTCTGGTCCGGTCTGGTTCGGTCTGGTTCTGGTCCGGTCTGGTTCGGTTAGGTCTGTTCTGGTCCGGTCCTGGTCTGGTCCGGTCCTGGTCTGGTCCGGTCCGGTCAAACCTGGTTCAGTCCGGTCAAACCTGGTTCAGTCCGGTCAAACCTGGTTCAGTCTTGTCTTGTCTTGTCTTGTCTTGTCTGTTCCGGTCCTGGTCTGGTTCTGGTCCGGTCTGGTTCGGTCTGGTTCTGGTCCGGTCTGGTTCGGTTCGGTCTGTTCTGGTTCGGGTCCGGTCCTGGTCTGGTCCCGGTCCGGTCCGGTCCCGGTCTGGTCTGGTCTGGTCCGGTCCCGGTCTGGTCAAACCTGGTTCAGTCTGGTCAAACCTGGTTCAGTCTGGTCAAACCTGGTTCAGTCTGGTCAAACCTGGTTCAGTCTGGTCAAACCTGGTTCAGTCTGGGTCTTGTCTTGTCTTGTCTTGTCTTGTCTGTTCCGGTCCTGGTCTGGTCCGGTCCTGGTCTGGTCCGGTCCTGGTCCTGGTCTGGTTCGGTCTGGTCTGGTTTGGTCTGGTTCGGTCTGGTCTGGTTCGGTCTGGTTCGTTCTGGTCTGGTCCTGTTCTGGTCTGGTCCTGTTCTGTCTGGTCTGGTTCGGTCTGGTCTGGTTCGGTCTGGTTCGGTTCGGTCTGGTTCAGTCCGGTCTGGTTCGGTCTGGTTCTGGTCCGGTCTGGTTCGGTTCGGTCTGTTCTGGTTCGGGTCCGGTCCTGGTCTGGTCCCGGTCCGGTCCGGTCCCGGTCTGGTCTGGTCTGGTCCGGTCCCGGTCTGGTCAAACCTGGTTCAGTCTGGTCAAACCTGGTTCAGTCTGGTCAAACCTGGTTCAGTCTGGTCAAACCTGGTTCAGTCTGGTCAAACCTGGTTCAGTCTGGTCAAACCTGGTTCAGTCTGGGTCTTGTCTTGTCTTGTCTTGTCTTGTCTGTTCCGGTCCTGGTCTGGTCCGGTCCTGGTCTGGTCCGGTCCTGGTCCTGGTCTGGTTCGGTCTGGTCTGGTTTGGTCTGGTTCGGTCTGGTCTGGTTCGGTCTGGTTCGTTCTGGTCTGGTCCTGTTCTGGTCTGGTCCTGTTCTGTCTGGTCTGGTTCGGTCCGGGTCTTGTCTGGTCTGGTCTGGTTCGGTCCTGGTCTTGTCTGGTCTGGTCTGGTCCGGTCCCGGTCTGGTCCGGTCCCGGTCTGGTCAAACCTGGTTCAGTCTGGTCAAACCTGGTTCAGTCTGGTCAAACCTGGTTCAGTCTGGTCAAACCTGGTTCAGTCTGGTCAAACCTGGTTCAGTCTGGGTCTTGTCTTGTCTTGTCTTGTCTTGTCTTGTCTTGTCTGTTCCGGTCCTGGTCTGGTCTGGTCCTGGTCTGGTTCGGTCTGGTCTGGTTTGGTCTGGTTCGGTCTGGTTCGTTCTGGTCTGGTTCGTTCTGGTCTGGTTCGGTCTGGTCTGGTTCGGTCTGTTCTGGTTCTGGTCTGGTCCTGGTCTGGTTCGGTCTGGTCCGGTCCTGGTCTGGTTCGGTCTGGTTCGGTCTGGTCTGGTTCGGTCTGGTTCGGTTCAGTCTGGTCTGGTCTGGTTCGGTTCGGTCTGGTCTGGTTCGGTCTGGTCCGGTCCTGGTCTGGTCAAATCTGGTTCGGTCTGGTTCGGTTCGGTCTCGTTCTGGTCTAGTTCTGGTTCGTTCTGGTCTAGTTCTGGTTCGGGTCTGGTCTTGTTCGGTCTGGTTCGGTCTGGTCTGTTCTGGTCTGTTCTGGTCTGGTTCGGTCTGGTCCGGTCCTGGTCTGGTTCGGTCTGGTCTGGTCAAATCTGGTCTGGTTCGGTCTTGTCTTGTCTGGTTCTGTCTGTTCTGGTCTGGTTCGGTCTGGTTCGGTCTGTTCTGGTCTGGCTCTGTCTGGTTCGGTCTGGTCCGGTTCGGTCTGGTCCGGTCTGGTTCGGTCTGGTTCGGTCTAGTCTGGTCCTGGTCTGGTCCGGTCTGGTTCGGTCTGGTTCGGGTCTGGTCTGGTCTGGTCTTTTTCGGTCTGGTTCGGGTCTGGTCTGGTCTGGTTCGGTCTGGTCTGGTCTGGTCTGGTCTAGTTCGGTCTGGTCTGGTTCGGCTGGTTCGGGTCTGGTCTGGTTCGGTCTGGTCTGGTTGGGTCTGTCTGGTTGGGTCTGGTTCGGTCTGGTCTGGTTCAGTCTGGTCTGGTTCAGTCTGGTCTGGTTCAGTCTTGTCTGGTTCAGTCTTGTCTTGTCTTGTCTTGTCTTGTCTTGTCTTGTCTGTTCCGGTCCTGGTCTGGTCCTGTTCTGGTCTGGTTCTGGTCCGGTCTGGTTCGGTTCGGTCTGTTCTGGTTCGGGTCTGGTCTGGTTCGGTTCGGTCTGTTCTGGTCTGGTTCGGTCCGGTCCTGGTCTTGTCTGGTCTGGTCTGGTCCGGGTCTGGTCAAACCTGGTTCAGTCTGGTCAAACCTGGTTCAGTCTGGTCAAACCTGGTTCAGTCTGGTCAAACCTGGTTCAGTCTGGTCAAACCTGGTTCAGTCTGGTCAAACCTGGTTCAGTCTGGTCAAACCTGGTTCAGTCTTGTCTTGTCTTGTCTTGTCTTGTCTTGTCTTGTCTTGTCTTGTCTTGTCTTGTCTTGTCTTGTCTTGTCTTGGTCTGGTCCGGTCCGGTCCGGTCCTGGTCTGGTTCGGTCTGGTCTGGTTCGGTCTGGTTCGTTCTGGTCTGGTTCGTTCTGGTCTGGTTCGTTCTGGTCTGGTCTGGTTCGGTCTGGTCTGGTTCGGGTCTGGTCTGGTTCGGTCTGGTTCGGTTCGGTCTGGTCTGGTCTGGTTCGTTCTGGTCTGGTTCGGTCTGGTCTGGTTCGGGTCAGGTTCGGTCTGGTCTGGTTCGGTCTGGTTCGTTCTGGTTCGGTTCAGTCTGGTCTGGCTCTGTCTGGTTCGGTCTGGTCTGGTTTGATCTGGTCCGGTCTGGTTCGGTCTGGTTCGGTCTAGTCTGGTCCTGGTCTGGTCTGGTTCGGTCTGGTTCGTTCTGTTCTGGTCTGGTTCGGTCTGGTTCGGTCTGGTTTGTTCTGGTCTGATCTGGTTGGGTCTGGTTCGGTCTGGTTTGTTCTGGTCTGATCTGGTTGGGTCTGGTTCGGTTCGGTCTGGTCTGGTCTTGTCTGTTCTGGTTCGTTCTGGTTCGGTTCGGTCTGTTCTGGTCTAGTTCGGGTTCTGTCTGGTTCTGTCTGGTCTGGTCTGGTCTGGTCCGGTCCGGTCGGGTCTGGTTCGGTCTAGTCTGGGTCTGGTCTGGTTCGTTCTGGTTCGGTCTGGTCTGGTTCGGTCTGGTTCGGTCTGTTCTGGTCTGGTTCTGGTCCGGTCTGGTTCGGTCTGGTTCGGTCTGTTCTGGTCTGGTTCTGGTCCGGTCTGGTTCGGTCTGGTTCGGTCTGGTCCGGTCTGGTTCTGGTCCGGTCTGGTTCGGTCTGGTTCTGGTCCGGTCTGGTTCGGTTCGGTCTGTTCTGGTTCGGGTCCGGTCCTGGTCCGGTCCTGGTCTGGTCCGGTCCCGGTCTGGTCAAACCTGGTTCAGTCTGGTCAAACCTGGTTCAGTCTGGTCAAACCTGGTTCAGTCTGGTCAAACCTTGTCTTGTCAAGTCTTGTCTTGTCTTGTCTTGTCTGTTCCGGTCCTGGTCTGGTCCGGTCCTGGTCTGGTCTGGTCTGGTCCTGGTCTGGTTCGGTCTGGTCTGGTTTGGTCTGGTTCGGTCTGGTTCGTTCTGGTCTGGTTCGGGTCTGGTCTGGTTCGGTCTGGTTGGGTCTGTCTGGTTGGGTCTGTCTGGTCTGGTCTGGTTCGGTCTGGGTCTGTCTGGTTCTGTCTGGTTCGGGTCTGGTCCGGTTCGGGTCTGGTCCGGTTCGGGTCTGGTCTGGTTCGGGTCTGGTCCGGTTCGGTCTGGTTCGGTCTGGTTTGTTCTGGTCTGATCTGGTTCGGTCTGGTTCGTTCTGGTCTGGTCTGGTTCGGTCTGGTCTGGTTCGGGTCTGGTCTTGTTCGGTCTGGTCTGGTTCGGTCTGGTTCGGTTCGGTCTGGTCTGGTCTGGTTCGGTCTGGCCTGGTCTGGTTCGGTCTGGTTCGTTCTGGTCTGGTTCGGTCTGGTTCGTTCTGGTCTGGTCTGGTTCGGTCTGGTTCGGTCTAGTCTGGTCCTGGTCTGGTCTGGTTCGGTCTGGTTCGTTCTGGTCTGGTCTGGTTCGGTCTGGTTCGGTCTGGTTTGTTCTGGTCTGATCTGGTTGGGTCTGGTTCGGTCTGGTCTGGCTCGGTCTGTTCCGGTCCGGTTCGTTCTGGTCTGGTCTGGTTCGGTCTGGTTCGTTCTGGTCTGGTCTGGTTCGGTCTGGTCTGGTTCGGGTCTGGTCTGGTTCGGTCTGGTTCGGTTCGGTCTGGTCTGGTCTGGTTCGTTCTGGTCTGGTTCGGTCTGGTCTGGTTCGGGTCAGGTTCGGTCTGGTCTGGTTCGGTCTGGTTCGTTCTGGTTCGGTTCAGTCTGGTCTGGCTCTGTCTGGTTCGGTCTGGTCCGGTCTCGTCTGGTCTGGTTCGGTTCGGTCTGGTTCGGTCTGGTCTGGTCCGGTCTGGTTCGGTCTGGTTCGGTCTAGTCTGGGTCTGGTCTGGTTCGGTCTGGTTTGATCTGGTCCGGTCTGGTTCGGTCTGGTTCGGTCTAGTCTGGTCCTGGTCTGGTCTGGTTCGGTCTGGTTCGGTCTGGTCTTTTTCGGTCTGGTTCGGGTCTGGTTCGGTCTGGTTCGGTCTCGTCTGGTCTGGTTCGGTCTGGTTCTGGTCTGGTCTAGTTCGGTGTGGTTCGGTCTGGTCTGGTTCGGTCTGGTTCTGGTCTGGTTCGGGTCTGGTCTGGTTCGGTCTGGTTGGGTCTGTCTGGTTGGGTCTGTCTGGTCTGGTCTGGTTCCGTCTGGGTCTGTCTGGTTCTGTCTGGTTCGGGTCTGGTCCGGTTCGGGTCTGGTCCGGTTCGGGTCTGGTCTGGTTTGGTCTGGTTCGGGTCTGGTCCGGTTCGGGTCTGGTCTGGTTTGGTCTGGTTCGGTCTGGTTTGTTCTGGTCTGATCTGGTTGGGTCTGGTTCGGTTCGGTCTGGTTCGGTCTGGTCTAGTTCGGTCTGGTTCGGTCTAGTCTGGGTCTGGTCTGGTTCGGTCTGGTTTGATCTGGTCCGGTCTGGTTCGGTCTGGTCCGGTCTCGTCTGGTCTGGTTCGGTTCGGTCTGGTTCGGTCTGGTCTGGTCTGGTTCGGTCTGGTCCGGTCTGGTCTAGTTCGGTCTGGTTCAGTCTAGTCTGGGTCTGGTCTGGTTCGGTCTGGTCTGGTTTGATCTGGTTCGGTCTGGTTCGGTCTAGTCTGGTCCTGGTCTGGTCTGGTTCGGTCTGGTTCGGTCTGGTCTTTTTCGGTCTGGTTCGGGTCTGGTCTGGTCTGGTTCGGTCAGGTCTGGTTCGGTCTGGTTCGGTCTGGTCTGGTCTAGTTCGGTCTGGTTCGGTCTGGTCTGGTTCGGTCTGGTTCTGGTCTGGTTCTGGTTCGGGTCTGGTTCGGGTCTGGTCTGGTTCGGTCTGGTTGGGTCTGTCTGGTTGGGTCTGTCTGGTCTGGTCTGGTTCGGTCTGGGTCTGTCTGGTCTGGTCTGGTTCGGGTCTGGTCCGGTTCGGGTCTGGTCCGGTTCGGGTCTGGTCTGGTTTGGTCTGGTTCGGTCTGGTTTGTTCTGGTCTGATCTGGTTGGGTCTGGTTCGGTTCGGTCTGGTCTGGTCTTGTCTGTTCTGGTTCGTTCTGGTTCGGTTCGGTCTGTTCTGGTCTAGTTCGGTCTGGTTCGGTTCGGTCTGTTCTGGTCTGGTTCGGTCTGGTCTGGTTCGGGTCTGGTCTGGTTCGGTCTGGTTCGGTTCGGTCTGGTCTGGTCTGGTTCGTTCTGGTCTGGTTCGGTCTGGTCTGGTTCGGGTCAGGTTCGGTCTGGTCTGGTTCGGTCTGGTTCGTTCTGGTTCGGTTCAGTCTGGTCTGGCTCTGTCTGGTTCGGTCTGGTCTGGTTTGATCTGGTCCGGTCTGGTTCGGTCTGGTTCGGTCTGGTCTGGTTTGGTCTGGTTCGGTCTGGTTCGTTCTGGTCTGGTTCGTTCTGGTCTGGTTCGGTCTGGTCTGGTTCGGCTGGTTCTGGTTCGGGTCTGGTCTGGTTCGGTCTGGTTGGGTCTGTCTGGTTGGGTCTGTCTGGTCTGGTCTGGTTCGGTCTGGGTCTGTCTGGTTCTGTCTGGTTCGGGTCTGGTCCGGTTCGGGTCTGGTCCGGTTCGGGTCTGGTCTGGTTCGGGTCTGGTCCGGTTCGGGTCTGGTCTGGTTTGGTCTGGTTCGGTCTGGTTTGTTCTGGTCTGATCTGGTTCGGTCTGGTTCGTTCTGGTCTGGTCTGGTTCGGTCTGGTCTGGTTCGGGTCTGGTCTTGTTCGGTCTGGTCTGGTTCGGTCTGGTTCGGTTCGGTCTGGTCTGGTCTGGTTCGGTCTGGCCTGGTCTGGTTCGGTCTGGTTCGTTCTGGTCTGGTTCGGTCTGGTTCGTTCTGGTCTGGTCTGGTTCGGTCTGGTTCGGTCTAGTCTGGTCCTGGTCTGGTCTGGTTCGGTCTGGTTCGTTCTGGTCTGATCTGGTTGGGTCTGGTTCGGTCTGGTCTGGCTCGGTCTGTTCCGGTCCGGTTCGTTCTGGTCTGGTCTGGTTCGGTCTGGTTCGTTCTGGTCTGGTCTGGTTCGGTCTGGTCTGGTTCGGGTCTGGTCTGGTTCGGTCTGGTTCGGTTCGGTCTGGTCTGGTCTGGTTCGTTCTGGTCTGGTTCGGTCTGGTCTGGTTCGGGTCAGGTTCGGTCTGGTCTGGTTCGGTCTGGTTCGTTCTGGTTCGGTTCAGTCTGGTCTGGCTCTGTCTGGTTCGGTCTGGTCCGGTCTCGTCTGGTCTGGTTCGGTTCGGTCTGGTTCGGTCTGGTCTGGTCCGGTCTGGTTCGGTCTGGTCTAGTTCGGTCTGGTTCGGTCTAGTCTGGGTCTGGTCTGGTTCGGTCTGGTTTGATCTGGTCCGGTCTGGTTCGGTCTGGTCCGGTCTCGTCTGGTCCGGTTCGGTTCGGTCTGGTTCGGTCTGGTCTGGTCTGGTTCGGTCTGGTCCGGTCTGGTCTAGTTCGGTCTGGTTCAGTCTAGTCTGGGTCTGGTCTGGTTCGGTCTGGTCTGGTTTGATCTGGTCCGGTCTGGTTCGGTCTGGTTCGGTCTAGTCTGGTCCTGGTCTGGTCTGGTTCGGTCTGGTTCGGTCTGGTCTTTTTCGGTCTGGTTCGGGTCTGGTCTGGTCTGGTTCGGTCAGGTCTGGTTCGGTCTGGTTCGGGTCTGGTCTGGTCTAGTTCGGTCTGGTTCGGTCTGGTCTGGTTCGGTCTGGTTCTGGTCTGGTTCGGGTCTGGTCTGGTTCGGTCTGGTTGGGTCTGTCTGGTTGGGTCTGTCTGGTCTGGTCTGGTTCGGTCTGGGTCTGTCTGGTTCTGTCTGGTTCGGGTCTGGTCCGGTTCGGGTCTGGTCCGGTTCGGGTCTGGTCTGGTTTGGTCTGGTTCGGTCTGGTTTGTTCTGGTCTGATCTGGTTGGGTCTGGTTCGGTTCGGTCTGGTCTGGTCTTGTCTGTTCTGGTTCGTTCTGGTTCGGTTCGGTCTGTTCTGGTCTAGTTCGGTCTGGTTCGGTTCGGTCTGTTCTGGTCTGGTTCGGTCTGGTCTGGTTCGGGTCTGGTCTGGTTCGGTCTGGTTCGGTTCGGTCTGGTCTGGTCTGGTTCGTTCTGGTCTGGTTCGGTCTGGTCTGGTTCGGGTCAGGTTCGGTCTGGTCTGGTTCGGTCTGGTTCGTTCTGGTTCGGTTCAGTCTGGTCTGGCTCTGTCTGGTTCGGTCTGGTCTGGTTTGATCTGGTCCGGTCTGGTTCGGTCTGGTTCGGTCTGGTCTGGTTTGGTCTGGTTCGGTCTGGTTCGTTCTGGTCTGGTTCGTTCTGGTTCGGTTCGGTCTGTTCTGGTCTGGTTCGGTCTGTTCTGGTCTGGTTCTGGTCCGGTCTGGTTCGGTCTGGTTCGGTCTGTTCTGGTCTGGTTCTGGTCCGGTCTGGTTCGGTCTGGTTCTGGTCCGGTCTGGTTCGGTTCGGTCTGTTCTGGTCCGGTCCTGGTCTGGTCCGGTCCTGGTCTGGTCCGGTCCGGTCAAACCTGGTTCAGTCCGGTCAAACCTGGTTCAGTCCGGTCAAACCTGGTTCAGTCTTGTCTTGTCTTGTCTTGTCTTGTCTGTTCCGGTCCTGGTCTGGTTCTGGTCCGGTCTGGTTCGGTCTGGTTCTGGTCCGGTCTGGTTCGGTTCGGTCTGTTCTGGTTCGGGTCCGGTCCTGGTCTGGTCCCGGTCCGGTCCGGTCCCGGTCTGGTCTGGTCTGGTCCGGTCCCGGTCTGGTCTGGTTCAGTCTGGTCTGGTTCAGTCTGGTCTGGTTCAGTCTGGTCTGGTTCAGTCTTGTCTGGTTCAGTCTTGTCTTGTCTTGTCTTGTCTTGTCTTGTCTTGTCTTGTCTTGTCTTGTCTTGTCTTGTCTGTTCCGGTCCTGGTCTGGTCCTGTTCTGGTCTGGTTCTGGTCCGGTCTGGTCCTGTTCTGGTCTGGTTCTGGTCCGGGTCTGGTTCGGTTCGGTCTGTTCTGGTTCGGGTCTGGTTCGGTCCGGTCTGGTTCGGTCCGGTCCTGGTCTGGTCTGGTCCGGTCCCGGTCTGGTCAAACCTGGTTCAGTCTGGTCAAACCTGGTTCAGTCAGAGCCAGACCAGTCTGGTCCGGTTCGGGTCTGGTCCGGTTCGGGTCTGGTCTGGTTTGGTCTGGTTCGGTCTGGTTTGTTCTGGTCTGATCTGGTTGGGTCTGGTTCGGTTCGGTCTGGTCTGGTCTTGTCTGTTCTGGTTCGTTCTGGTTCGGTTCGGTCTGTTCTGGTCTAGTTCGGTCTGGTTCGGTTCGGTCTGTTCTGGTCTGGTTCGGTCTGGTCTGGTTCGGGTCTGGTCTGGTTCGGTCTGGTTCGGTTCGGTCTGGTCTGGTCTGGTTCGTTCTGGTCTGGTTCGGTCTGGTCTGGTTCGGGTCAGGTTCGGTCTGGTCTGGTTCGGTCTGGTTCGTTCTGGTTCGGTTCAGTCTGGTCTGGCTCTGTCTGGTTCGGTCTGGTCTGGTTTGATCTGGTCCGGTCTGGTTCGGTCTGGTTCGGTCTGGTCTGGTTTGGTCTGGTTCGGTCTGGTTCGTTCTGGTCTGGTTCGTTCTGGTTCGGTTCGGTCTGTTCTGGTCTAGTTCGGTCTGGTTCGGTTCGGTCTGTTCTGGTCTGGTTCGGGTTCTGTCTGGTTCTGTCTGGTCTGGTCTGGTCTGGTCCGGTCCGGTTCGGTCTAGTCTGGGTCTGGTCTGGTTCGTTCTGGTTCGGTCTGGTCTGGTTCGGTCTGGTCTGGTCTGGTTCGGTCTGTTCTGGTCTGGTTCTGGTCCGGTCTGGTTCGGTCTGGTTCGGTCTGTTCTGGTCTGGTTCTGGTCCGGTCTGGTTCGGTCTGGTTCTGGTCCGGTCTGGTTCGGTTCGGTCTGTTCTGGTCCGGTCCTGGTCTGGTCCGGTCCTGGTCTGGTCCGGTCCGGTCAAACCTGGTTCAGTCCGGTCAAACCTGGTTCAGTCCGGTCAAACCTGGTTCAGTCTTGTCTTGTCTTGTCTTGTCTTGTCTGTTCCGGTCCTGGTCTGGTTCTGGTCCGGTCTGGTTCGGTCTGGTTCTGGTCCGGTCTGGTTCGGTTCGGTCTGTTCTGGTTCGGGTCCGGTCCTGGTCTGGTCCCGGTCCGGTCCCGGTCTGGTCTGGTCTGGTCCGGTCCCGGTCTGGTCTGGTTCAGTCTGGTCTGGTTCAGTCTGGTCTGGTTCAGTCTGGTCTGGTTCAGTCTTGTCTTGTCTTGTCTTGTCTTGTCTTGTCTTGTCTTGTCTTGTCTGTTCCGGTCCTGGTCTGGTCCTGTTCTGGTCTGGTTCTGGTCCGGTCTGGTCCTGTTCTGGTCTGGTTCTGGTCCGGTCTGGTTCGGTTCGGTCTGTTCTGGTTCGGGTCTGGTTCGGTCCGGTCTGGTTCGGTCCGGTCCTGGTCTGGTCTGGTCTGGTCTGGTCCGGTCCCGGTCTGGTCAAACCTGGTTCAGTCTGGTCAAACCTGGTTCAGTCTGGTCAAACCTGGTTCAGTCTGGTCAAACCTGGTTCAGTCTGGTCAAACCTGGTTCAGTCTGGGTCTTGTCTTGTCTTGTCTTGTCTTGTCTTGTCTTGTCTTGTCTTGTCTTGTCTTGTCTTGTCTTGTCTGTTCCGGTCCTGGTCTGGTCCGGTCCTGGTCTGGTCTGGTCTGGTCCTGGTCTGGTTCGGTCTGGTCTGGTTTGGTCTGGTTCGGTCTGGTTCGTTCTGGTCTGGTTCGTTCTGGTCTGGTTCGTTCTGGTCTGGTCTGGTTCGGTCTGGTCTGGTTCGGGTCTGGTCTGGTTCGGTCTGGTTCGGTTCGGTCTGGTCTGGTCTGGTTCGTTCTGGTCTGGTTCGGTCTGGTCTGGTTCGGGTCAGGTTCGGTCTGGTCTGGTTCGGTCTGGTTCGTTCTGGTTCGGTTCAGTCTGGTCTGGCTCTGTCTGGTTCGGTCTGGTCCGGTCTCGTCTGGTCTGGTTCGGTTCGGTCTGGTTCGGTCTGGTCTGGTCCGGTCTGGTTCGGTCTGGTCTAGTTCGGTCTGGTTCGGTCTAGTCTGGGTCTGGTCTGGTTCGGTCTGGTTCGGTCTAGTCTGGGTCTGGTCTAGTTCGGTCTGGTTCGGTTCGGTCTGTTCTGGTCTGGTTCGGGTTCTGTCTGGTTCTGTCTGGTCTGGTCTGGTCTGGTCCGGTCCGGTCGGGTCTGGTTCGGTCTAGTCTGGGTCTGGTCTGGTTCGTTCTGGTTCGGTCTGGTCTGGTTCGGTCTGGTCTGGTCTGGTTCGGTCTGTTCTGGTCTGGTTCTGGTCCGGTCTGGTTCGGTCTGGTTCGGTCTGTTCTGGTCTGGTTCTGGTCCGGTCTGGTCTGGTCCGGTCCCGGTCTGGTCAAACCTGGTTCAGTCTGGTCAAACCTGGTTCAGTCTGGTCAAACCTGGTTCAGTCTGGTCAAACCTGGTTCAGTCTGGTCAAACCTGGTTCAGTCTGGTCAAACCTGGTTCAGTCTGGGTCTTGTCTTGTCTTGTCTTGTCTTGTCTGTTCCGGTCCTGGTCTGGTCCGGTCCTGGTCTGGTCCGGTCCTGGTCCTGGTCTGGTTCGGTCTGGTCTGGTTTGGTCTGGTTCGGTCTGGTCTGGTTCGGTCTGGTTCGTTCTGGTCTGGTCCTGTTCTGGTCTGGTCCTGTTCTGTCTGGTCTGGTTCGGTCTGGTCTGGTTCGGTCTGGTTCGGTTCGGTCTGGTTCAGTCCGGTCTGGTTCGGTCTGGTTCTGGTCCGGTCTGGTTCGGTTCGGTCTGTTCTGGTTCGGGTCCGGTCCTGGTCTGGTCCCGGTCCGGTCCGGTCCCGGTCTGGTCTGGTCTGGTCCGGTCCCGGTCTGGTCAAACCTGGTTCAGTCTGGTCAAACCTGGTTCAGTCTGGTCAAACCTGGTTCAGTCTGGTCAAACCTGGTTCAGTCTGGTCAAACCTGGTTCAGTCTGGTCAAACCTGGTTCAGTCTGGGTCTTGTCTTGTCTTGTCTTGTCTTGTCTGTTCCGGTCCTGGTCTGGTCCGGTCCTGGTCTGGTCCGGTCCTGGTCCTGGTCTGGTTCGGTCTGGTCTGGTTTGGTCTGGTTCGGTCTGGTCTGGTTCGGTCTGGTTCGTTCTGGTCTGGTCCTGTTCTGGTCTGGTCCTGTTCTGTCTGGTCTGGTTCGGTCCGGTCTGGTTCGGTCCTGGTCTTGTCTGGTCTGGTCTGGTTCGGTCCTGGTCTTGTCTGGTCTGGTCTGGTCCGGTCCCGGTCTGGTCCGGTCCCGGTCTGGTCAAACCTGGTTCAGTCTGGTCAAACCTGGTTCAGTCTGGTCAAACCTGGTTCAGTCTGGTCAAACCTGGTTCAGTCTGGTCAAACCTGGTTCAGTCTGGGTCTTGTCTTGTCTTGTCTTGTCTTGTCTTGTCTTGTCTTGTCTGTTCCGGTCCTGGTCTGGTCTGGTCCTGGTCTGGTTCGGTCTGGTTCGTTCTGGTCTGGTTCGTTCTGGTCTGGTTCGGTCTGGTCTGGTTCGGTCTGTTCTGGTTCTGGTCTGGTCCTGGTCTGGTTCGGTCTGGTCCGGTCCTGGTCTGGTTCGGTCTGGTTCGGTCTGGTCTGGTTCGGTCTGGTTCGGTTCAGTCTGGTCTGGTCTGGTTCGGTTCGGTCTGGTCTGGTTCGGTCTGGTCCGGTCCTGGTCTGGTCAAATCTGGTTCGGTCTGGTTCGGTTCGGTCTCGTTCTGGTCTAGTTCTGGTTCGTTCTGGTCTAGTTCTGGTTCGGGTCTGGTCTTGTTCGGTCTGGTTCGGTCTGGTCTGTTCTGGTCTGTTCTGGTCTGGTTCGGTCTGGTCCGGTCCTGGTCTGGTTCGGTCTGGTCTGGTCAAATCTGGTCTGGTTCGGTCTTGTCTTGTCTGGTTCTGTCTGTTCTGGTCTGGTTCGGTCTGGTTCGGTCTGTTCTGGTCTGGCTCTGTCTGGTTCGGTCTGGTCCGGTTCGGTCTGGTCCGGTCTGGTTCGGTCTGGTTCGGTCTAGTCTGGTCCTGGTCTGGTCCGGTCTGGTTCGGTCTGGTTCGGGTCTGTCTGGTTGGGTCTGGTTCGGTCTGGTCTGGTTCAGTCTGGTCTGGTTCAGTCTGGTCTGGTTCAGTCTTGTCTGGTTCAGTCTTGTCTTGTCTTGTCTTGTCTTGTCTTGTCTTGTCTGTTCCGGTCCTGGTCTGGTTCTGGTCCGGTCTGGTTCGGTTCGGTCTGTTCTGGTTCTGGTCCGGTCTGGTTCGGTTCGGTCTGTTCTGGTTCGGGTCTGGTCTGGTTCGGTTCGGTCTGTTCTGGTCTGGTTCGGTCCGGTCCTGGTCTTGTCTGGTCTGGTCTGGTCCGGTCCCGGTCTGGTCAAACCTGGTTCAGTCTGGTCAAACCTGGTTCAGTCTGGTCAAACCTGGTTCAGTCTGGTCAAACCTGGTTCAGTCTGGTCAAACCTGGTTCAGTCTGGTCAAACCTGGTTCAGTCTTGTCTTGTCTTGTCTTGTCTTGTCTTGTCTTGTCTTGTCTTGTCTTGTCTTGTCTTGTCCGGTCCTGGTCTGGTCTGGTCCGGTCCGGTCCTGGTCTGGTCTGGTCTGGTCCTGGTCTGGTTCGGTCTGGTCTGGTTTGGTCTGGTTCGGTCTGGTTCGTTCTGGTCTGGTTCGTTCTGGTCTGGTTCGTTCTGGTCTGGTCTGGTTCGGTCTGGTCTGGTTCGGGTCTGGTCTGGTTCGGTCTGGTTCGGTTCGGTCTGGTCTGGTCTGGTTCGTTCTGGTCTGGTTCGGTCTGGTCTGGTTCGGGTCAGGTTCGGTCTGGTCTGGTTCGGTCTGGTTCGTTCTGGTTCGGTTCAGTCTGGTCTGGCTCTGTCTGGTTCGGTCTGGTCTGGTTTGATCTGGTCCGGTCTGGTTCGGTCTGGTTCGGTCTAGTCTGGTCCTGGTCTGGTCTGGTTCGGTCTGGTTCGTTCTGTTCTGGTCTGGTTCGGTCTGGTTCGGTCTGGTTTTTTCTGGTCTGATCTGGTTGGGTCTGGTTCGGTCTGGTTTGTTCTGGTCTGATCTGGTTGGGTCTGGTTCGGTTCGGTCTGGTCTGGTCTTGTCTGTTCTGGTTCGTTCTGGTTCGGTTCGGTCTGTTCTGGTCTAGTTCGGGTTCTGTCTGGTTCTGTCTGGTCTGGTCTGGTCTGGTCCGGTCCGGTCGGGTCTGGTTCGGTCTAGTCTGGGTCTGGTCTGGTTCGTTCTGGTTCGGTCTGGTCTGGTTCGGTCTGGTTCGGTCTGTTCTGGTCTGGTTCTGGTCCGGTCTGGTTCGGTCTGGTTCGGTCTGTTCTGGTCTGGTTCTGGTCCGGTCTGGTTCGGTCTGGTTCGGTCTGGTCCGGTCTGGTTCTGGTCCGGTCTGGTTCGGTCTGGTTCTGGTCCGGTCTGGTTCGGTTCGGTCTGTTCTGGTTCGGGTCCGGTCCTGGTCCGGTCCTGGTCTGGTCCGGTCCCGGTCTGGTCAAACCTGGTTCAGTCTGGTCAAACCTGGTTCAGTCTGGTCAAACCTGGTTCAGTCTGGTCAAACCTTGTCTTGTCTTGTCAAGTCTTGTCTTGTCTTGTCTTGTCTGTTCCGGTCCTGGTCTGGTCCGGTCCTGGTCTGGTCTGGTCTGGTCCTGGTCTGGTTCGGTCTGGTCTGGTTTGGTCTGGTTCGGTCTGGTTCGTTCTGGTCTGGTTCGTTCTGGTCTGGTTCGGTCTGGTCTGGTTCGGCTGGTTCTGGTTCGGGTCTGGTCTGGTTCGGTCTGGTTGGGTCTGTCTGGTTGGGTCTGTCTGGTCTGGTCTGGTTCGGTCTGGGTCTGTCTGGTTCTGTCTGGTTCGGGTCTGGTCCGGTTCGGGTCTGGTCCGGTTCGGGTCTGGTCTGGTTCGGGTCTGGTCCGGTTCGGTCTGGTTCGGTCTGGTTTGTTCTGGTCTGATCTGGTTCGGTCTGGTTCGTTCTGGTCTGGTCTGGTTCGGTCTGGTCTGGTTCGGGTCTGGTCTTGTTCGGTCTGGTCTGGTTCGGTCTGGTTCGGTTCGGTCTGGTCTGGTCTGGTTCGGTCTGGCCTGGTCTGGTTCGGTCTGGTTCGTTCTGGTCTGGTTCGGTCTGGTTCGTTCTGGTCTGGTCTGGTTCGGTCTGGTTCGGTCTAGTCTGGTCCTGGTCTGGTCTGGTTCGGTCTGGTTCGTTCTGGTCTGGTCTGGTTCGGTCTGGTTCGGTCTGGTTTGTTCTGGTCTGATCTGGTTGGGTCTGGTTCGGTCTGGTCTGGCTCGGTCTGTTCCGGTCCGGTTCGTTCTGGTCTGGTCTGGTTCGGTCTGGTTCGTTCTGGTCTGGTCTGGTTCGGTCTGGTCTGGTTCGGGTCTGGTCTGGTTCGGTCTGGTTTGGTCTGGTTCGTTCTGGTCTGGTTCGGTCTGGTCTGGTTCGGGTCAGGTTCGGTCTGGTCTGGTTCGGTCTGGTTCGTTCTGGTTCGGTTCAGTCTGGTCTGGCTCTGTCTGGTTCGGTCTGGTCCGGTCTCGTCTGGTCTGGTTCGGTTCGGTCTGGTTCGGTCTGGTCTGGTCCGGTCTGGTTCGGTCTGGTTCGGTCTAGTCTGGGTCTGGTCTGGTTCGGTCTGGTTTGATCTGGTCCGGTCTGGTTCGGTCTGGTTCGGTCTAGTCTGGTCCTGGTCTGGTCTGGTTCGGTCTGGTTCGGTCTGGTCTTTTTCGGTCTGGTTCGGGTCTGGTTCGGTCTGGTTCGGTCTCG
Source organism: Oncorhynchus clarkii lewisi (assembly GCF_045791955.1). NCBI lineage: Eukaryota > Metazoa > Chordata > Actinopteri > Salmoniformes > Salmonidae > Oncorhynchus > Oncorhynchus clarkii. Next base: position 72,699 of record NW_027258123.1, on the reverse strand, counting down.
TCTGGTCTGGTTCGGTCTGGTTCTGGTCTGGTCTAGTTCGGTCTGGTTCGGTCTGGTCTGGTTCGGTCTGGTTCTGGTCTGGTTCGGGTCTGGTCTGGTTCGGTCTGGTTGGGTCTGTCTGGTTGGGTCTGTCTGGTCTGGTCTGGTTCGGTCTGGGTCTGTCTGGTTCTGTCTGGTTCGGGTCTGGTCCGGTTCGGGTCTGGTCCGGTTCGGGTCTGGTCTGGTTTGGTCTGGTTCGGTCTGGTTTGTTCTGGTCTGATCTGGTTGGGTCTGGTTCGGTTCGGTCTGGTTCGGTCTGGTCTAGTTCGGTCTGGTTCGGTCTAGTCTGGGTCTGGTCTGGTTCGGTCTGGTTTGATCTGGTCCGGTCTGGTTCGGTCTGGTCCGGTCTCGTCTGGTCTGGTTCGGTTCGGTCTGGTTCGGTCTGGTCTGGTCTGGTTCGGTCTGGTTCAGTCTAGTCTGGGTCTGGTCTGGTTCGGTCTGGTCTGGTTTGATCTGGTTCGGTCTGGTTCGGTCTAGTCTGGTCCTGGTCTGGTCTGGTTCGGTCTGGTTCGGTCTGGTCTTTTTCGGTCTGGTCCGGTCTGGTTCGGTCTGGTTCGGTCTAGTCTGGTCCTGGTCTGGTCTGGTTCGGTCTGGTTCGGTCTGGTCTTTTTCGGTCTGGTTCGGGTCTGGTTCGGTCAGGTCTGGTTCGGTCTGGTTCGGTCTCGTCTGGTCTGGTTCGGTCTGGTTCGGGTCTGGTCTGGTCTAGTTCGGTCTGGTTCGGTCTGGTCTGGTTCGGTCTGGTTCTGGTCTGGTTCGGGTCTGGTCTGGTTCGGTCTGGTTGGGTCTGTCTGGTTGGGTCTGTCTGGTCTGGTCTGGTTCGGTCTGGGTCTGTCTGGTTCTGTCTGGTTCGGGTCTGGTCCGGTTCGGGTCTGGTCCGGTTCGGGTCTGGTCTGGTTTGGTCTGGTTCGGTCTGGTTTGTTCTGGTCTGATCTGGTTGGGTCTGGTTCGGTTCGGTCTGGTCTGGTCTTGTCTGTTCTGGTTCGTTCTGGTTCGGTTCGGTCTGTTCTGGTCTAGTTCGGTCTGGTTCGGTTCGGTCTGTTCTGGTCTGGTTCGGTCTGGTCTGGTTCGGGTCTGGTCTGGTTCGGTCTGGTTCGGTTCGGTCTGGTCTGGTCTGGTTCGTTCTGGTCTGGTTCGGTCTGGTCTGGTTCGGGTCAGGTTCGGTCTGGTCTGGTTCGGTCTGGTTCGTTCTGGTTCGGTTCAGTCTGGTCTGGCTCTGTCTGGTTCGGTCTGGTCTGGTTTGATCTGGTCCGGTCTGGTTCGGTCTGGTTCGGTCTGGTCTGGTTTGGTCTGGTTCGGTCTGGTTCGTTCTGGTCTGGTTCGTTCTGGTTCGGTTCGGTCTGTTCTGGTCTAGTTCGGTCTGGTTCGGTTCGGTCTGTTCTGGTCTGGTTCGGGTTCTGTCTGGTTCTGTCTGGTCTGGTCTGGTCTGGTCCGGTCCGGTCGGGTCTGGTTCGGTCTAGTCTGGTTCGGTCTGGTCTGGTTCGTTCTGGTTCGGTCTGGTCTGGTTCGGTCTGGTCTGGTCTGGTTCGGTCTGTTCTGGTCTGGTTCTGGTCCGGTCTGGTTCGGTCTGGTTCGGTCTGTTCTGGTCTGGTTCTGGTCCGGTCTGGTTCGGTCTGGTTCTGGTCCGGTCTGGTTCGGTTCGGTCTGTTCTGGTCCGGTCCTGGTCTGGTCCGGTCCTGGTCTGGTCCGGTCAAACCTGGTTCAGTCCGGTCAAACCTGGTTCAGTCTTGTCTTGTCTTGTCTTGTCTGGTTCGGTCTGGTTCTGGTCCGGTCTGGTTCGGTCTGGTTCTGGTCCGGTCTGGTTCGGTCTGGTTCTGGTCCGGTCTGGTTCGGTCTGGTTCTGGTCCGGTCTGGTTCGGTCTGGTTCTGGTCCGGTCTGGTTCGGTTCGGTCTGTTCTGGTCCGGTCCTGGTCTGGTCCGGTCCTGGTCTGGTCCGGTCAAACCTGGTTCAGTCCGGTCAAACCTGGTTCAGTCTTGTCTTGTCTTGTCTTGTCTGGTTCGGTCTGGTTCTGGTCCGGTCTGGTTCGGTCTGGTTCTGGTCCGGTCTGGTTCGGTCTGGTTCTGGTCCGGTCTGGTTCGGTTCGGTCTGTTCTGGTTCGGGTCCGGTCCTGGTCTGGTCCCGGTCCGGTCCCGGTCTGGTCTGGTTCAGTCTGGTCTGGTTCAGTCTGGTCTGGTTCAGTCTTGTCTTGTCTTGTCTTGTCTTGTCTTGTCTTGTCTTGTCTTGTCTTGTCTTGTCTTGTCTTGTCTGTTCCGGTCCTGGTCTGGTCCTGTTCTGGTCTGGTTCTGGTCCGGTCTGGTCCTGTTCTGGTCTGGTTCTGGTCCGGTCTGGTTCGGTTCGGTCTGTTCTGGTTCGGGTCTGGTTCGGTCCGGTCTGGTTCGGTCCGGTCCTGGTCTGGTCTGGTCTGGTCTGGTCCGGTCCCGGTCTGGTCAAACCTGGTTCAGTCTGGTCAAACCTGGTTCAGTCTGGTCAAACCTGGTTCAGTCTGGTCAAACCTGGTTCAGTCTGGTCAAACCTGGTTCAGTCTGGTCAAACCTGGTTCAGTCTGGTCAAACCTGGTTCAGTCTGGTCAAACCTGGTTCAGTCTTGTCTTGTCTTGTCTTGTCTTGTCTTGTCTTGTCTTGTCTTGTCTTGTCTTGTCTTGTCCGGTCCGGTCCGGTCCTGGTCTGGTTCGGTCTGGTCTGGTTTGGTCTGGTTCGGTCTGGTTCGTTCTGGTCTGGTTCGTTCTGGTCTGGTTCGTTCTGGTCTGGTCTGGTTCGGTCTGGTCTGGTTCGGGTCTGGTCTGGTTCGGTCTGGTCTGGTCTGGTTCGTTCTGGTCTGGTTCGGTCTGGTCTGGTTCGGTCTGTTCTGGTTCTGGTCTGGTCCTGGTCTGGTTCGGTCTGGTCCGGTCCTGGTCTGGTTCGGTCTGGTTCGGTCTGGTCTGGTTCGGTCTGGTTCGGTTCAGTCTGGTCTGGTCTGGTTCGGTTCGGTCTGGTCTGGTTCGGTCTGGTCCGGTCCTGGTCTGGTCAAATCTGGTTCGGTCTGGTTCGGTTCGGTCTCGTTCTGGTCTAGTTCTGGTTCGTTCTGGTCTAGTTCTGGTTCGGGTCTGGTCTTGTTCGGTCTGGTTCGGTCTGGTCTGTTCTGGTCTGTTCTGGTCTGGTTCGGTCTGGTCCGGTCCTGGTCTGGTTCGGTCTGGTCTGGTCAAATCTGGTCTGGTTCGGTCTTGTCTTGTCTGGTTCTGTCTGTTCTGGTCTGGTTCGGTCTGGTTCGGTCTGTTCTGGTCTGGCTCTGTCTGGTTCGGTCTGGTCCGGTTCGGTCTGGTCCGGTCTGGTTCGGTCTGGTTCGGTCTAGTCTGGTCCTGGTCTGGTCCGGTCTGGTTCGGTCTGGTTCGGGTCTGGTCTGGTCTGGTCTTTTTCGGTCTGGTTCGGGTCTGGTCTGGTCTGGTTCGGTCTGGTCTGGTCTGGTCTGGTCTAGTTCGGTCTGGTCTGGTTCGGCTGGTTCGGGTCTGGTCTGGTTCGGTCTGGTCTGGTTGGGTCTGTCTGGTTGGGTCTGGTTCGGTCTGGTCTGGTTCAGTCTGGTCTGGTTCAGTCTGGTCTGGTTCAGTCTTGTCTGGTTCAGTCTTGTCTTGTCTTGTCTTGTCTTGTCTTGTCTTGTCTGTTCCGGTCCTGGTCTGGTCCTGTTCTGGTCTGGTTCTGGTCCGGTCTGGTTCGGTTCGGTCTGTTCTGGTTCGGGTCTGGTCTGGTTCGGTTCGGTCTGTTCTGGTCTGGTTCGGTCCGGTCTGGTCTGGTCTGGTCAAACCTGGTTCAGTCTGGTCAAACCTGGTTCAGTCTGGTCAAACCTGGTTCAGTCTGGTCAAACCTGGTTCAGTCTGGTCAAACCTGGTTCAGTCTGGTCAAACCTGGTTCAGTCTTGTCTTGTCTTGTCTTGTCTTGTCTTGTCTTGTCTTGTCTTGTCTTGTCTTGTCTTGTCTTGTCCGGTCCTGGTCTGGTCTGGTCCGGTCCGGTCCTGGTCTGGTCTGGTCTGGTCCTGGTCTGGTTCGGTCTGGTCTGGTTTGGTCTGGTTCGGTCTGGTTCGTTCTGGTCTGGTTCGTTCTGGTCTGGTTCGTTCTGGTCTGGTCTGGTTCGGTCTGGTCTGGTTCGGGTCTGGTCTGGTTCGGTCTGGTTCGGTTCGGTCTGGTCTGGTCTGGTTCGTTCTGGTCTGGTTCAGTCTGGTCTGGTTCGGGTCAGGTTCGGTCTGGTCTGGTTCGGTCTGGTTCGTTCTGGTTCGGTCTGGTTCGGTCTAGTCTGGTCCTGGTCTGGTCTGGTTCGGTCTGGTTCGTTCTGTTCTGGTCTGGTTCGGTCTGGTTCGGTCTGGTTTTTTCTGGTCTGATCTGGTTGGGTCTGGTTCGGTCTGGTTTGTTCTGGTCTGATCTGGTTGGGTCTGGTTCGGTTCGGTCTGGTCTGGTCTTGTCTGTTCTGGTTCGTTCTGGTTCGGTTCGGTCTGTTCTGGTCTAGTTCGGGTTCTGTCTGGTTCTGTCTGGTCTGGTCTGGTCTGGTCCGGTCCGGTCGGGTCTGGTTCGGTCTAGTCTGGGTCTGGTCTGGTTCGTTCTGGTTCGGTCTGGTCTGGTTCGGTCTGGTTCGGTCTGTTCTGGTCTGGTTCTGGTCCGGTCTGGTTCGGTCTGGTTCGGTCTGTTCTGGTCTGGTTCTGGTCCGGTCTGGTTCGGTCTGGTTCGGTCTGGTCCGGTCTGGTTCTGGTCCGGTCTGGTTCGGTCTGGTTCTGGTCCGGTCTGGTTCGGTTCGGTCTGTTCTGGTTCGGGTCCGGTCCTGGTCCGGTCCTGGTCTGGTCCGGTCCCGGTCTGGTCAAACCTGGTTCAGTCTGGTCAAACCTGGTTCAGTCTGGTCAAACCTGGTTCAGTCTGGTCAAACCTTGTCTTGTCTTGTCAAGTCTTGTCTTGTCTTGTCTTGTCTGTTCCGGTCCTGGTCTGGTCCGGTCCTGGTCTGGTCTGGTCTGGTCCTGGTCTGGTTCGGGTCTGGTCCGGTTCGGTCTGGTTCGGTCTGGTTTGTTCTGGTCTGATCTGGTTCGGTCTGGTTCGTTCTGGTCTGGTCTGGTTCGGTCTGGTCTGGTTCGGGTCTGGTCTTGTTCGGTCTGGTCTGGTTCGGTCTGGTTCGGTTCGGTCTGGTCTGGTCTGGTTCGGTCTGGCCTGGTCTGGTTCGGTCTGGTTCGTTCTGGTCTGGTTCGGTCTGGTTCGTTCTGGTCTGGTCTGGTTCGGTCTGGTTCGGTCTAGTCTGGTCCTGGTCTGGTCTGGTTCGGTCTGGTTCGTTCTGGTCTGGTCTGGTTCGGTCTGGTTCGGTCTGGTTTGTTCTGGTCTGATCTGGTTGGGTCTGGTTCGGTCTGGTCTGGCTCGGTCTGTTCCGGTCCGGTTCGTTCTGGTCTGGTCTGGTTCGGTCTGGTTCGTTCTGGTCTGGTCTGGTTCGGTCTGGTCTGGTTCGGGTCTGGTCTGGTTCGGTCTGGTTCGGTTCGGTCTGGTCTGGTCTGGTTCGTTCTGGTCTGGTTCGGTCTGGTCTGGTTCGGGTCAGGTTCGGTCTGGTCTGGTTCGGTCTGGTTCGTTCTGGTTCGGTTCAGTCTGGTCTGGCTCTGTCTGGTTCGGTCTGGTCCGGTCTCGTCTGGTCTGGTTCGGTTCGGTCTGGTTCGGTCTGGTCTGGTCCGGTCTGGTTCGGTCTGGTTCGGTCTAGTCTGGGTCTGGTCTGGTTCGGTCTGGTTTGATCTGGTCCGGTCTGGTTCGGTCTGGTTCGGTCTAGTCTGGTCCTGGTCTGGTCTGGTTCGGTCTGGTTCGGTCTGGTCTTTTTCGGTCTGGTTCGGGTCTGGTTCGGTCTGGTTCGGTCTCGTCTGGTCTGGTTCGGTCTGGTTCTGGTCTGGTCTAGTTCGGTCTGGTTCGGTCTGGTCTGGTTCGGTCTGGTTCTGGTCTGGTTCGGGTCTGGTCTGGTTCGGTCTGGTTGGGTCTGTCTGGTTGGGTCTGTCTGGTCTGGTCTGGTTCGGTCTGGGTCTGTCTGGTTCTGTCTGGTTCGGGTCTGGTCCGGTTCGGGTCTGGTCCGGTTCGGGTCTGGTCTGGTTTGGTCTGGTTCGGGTCTGGTCCGGTTCGGGTCTGGTCTGGTTTGGTCTGGTTCGGTCTGGTTTGTTCTGGTCTGATCTGGTTGGGTCTGGTTCGGTTCGGTCTGGTTCGGTCTGGTCTAGTTCGGTCTGGTTCGGTCTAGTCTGGGTCTGGTCTGGTTCGGTCTGGTTTGATCTGGTCCGGTCTGGTTCGGTCTGGTCCGGTCTCGTCTGGTCTGGTTCGGTTCGGTCTGGTTCGGTCTGGTCTGGTCTGGTTCGGTCTGGTCCGGTCTGGTCTAGTTCGGTCTGGTTCAGTCTAGTCTGGGTCTGGTCTGGTTCGGTCTGGTCTGGTTTGATCTGGTTCGGTCTGGTTCGGTCTAGTCTGGTCCTGGTCTGGTCTGGTTCGGTCTGGTTCGGTCTGGTCTTTTTCGGTCTGGTTCGGGTCTGGTCTGGTCTGGTTCGGTCAGGTCTGGTTCGGTCTGGTTCGGTCTCGTCTGGTCTGGTTCGGTCTGGTTCGGGTCTGGTCTGGTCTAGTTCGGTCTGGTTCGGTCTGGTCTGGTTCGGTCTGGTCTGGTCTGGTTCTGGTTCGGGTCTGGTTCGGGTCTGGTCTGGTTCGGTCTGGTTGGGTCTGTCTGGTTGGGTCTGTCTGGTCTGGTCTGGTTCGGTCTGGGTCTGTCTGGTTCTGTCTGGTTCGGGTCTGGTCCGGTTCGGGTCTGGTCCGGTTCGGGTCTGGTCTGGTTTGGTCTGGTTCGGTCTGGTTTGTTCTGGTCTGATCTGGTTGGGTCTGGTTCGGTTCGGTCTGGTCTGGTCTTGTCTGTTCTGGTTCGTTCTGGTTCGGTTCGGTCTGTTCTGGTCTAGTTCGGTCTGGTTCGGTTCGGTCTGTTCTGGTCTGGTTCGGTCTGGTCTGGTTCGGGTCTGGTCTGGTTCGGTCTGGTTCGGTTCGGTCTGGTCTGGTCTGGTTCGTTCTGGTCTGGTTCGGTCTGGTCTGGTTCGGGTCAGGTTCGGTCTGGTCTGGTTCGGTCTGGTTCGTTCTGGTTCGGTTCAGTCTGGTCTGGCTCTGTCTGGTTCGGTCTGGTCTGGTTTGATCTGGTCCGGTCTGGTTCGGTCTGGTCTGGTTTGGTCTGGTTCGGTCTGGTTCGTTCTGGTCTGGTTCGTTCTGGTCTGGTTCGGTCTGGTCTGGTTCGGCTGGTTCTGGTTCGGGTCTGGTCTGGTTCGGTCTGGTTGGGTCTGTCTGGTTGGGTCTGTCTGGTCTGGTCTGGTTCGGTCTGGGTCTGTCTGGTTCTGTCTGGTTCGGGTCTGGTCCGGTTCGGGTCTGGTCCGGTTCGGGTCTGGTCTGGTTCGGGTCTGGTCCGGTTCGGGTCTGGTCTGGTTTGGTCTGGTTCGGTCTGGTTTGTTCTGGTCTGATCTGGTTCGGTCTGGTTCGTTCTGGTCTGGTCTGGTTCGGTCTGGTCTGGTTCGGGTCTGGTCTTGTTCGGTCTGGTCTGGTTCGGTCTGGTTCGGTTCGGTCTGGTCTGGTCTGGTTCGGTCTGGCCTGGTCTGGTTCGGTCTGGTTCGTTCTGGTCTGGTTCGGTCTGGTTCGTTCTGGTCTGGTCTGGTTCGGTCTGGTTCGGTCTGGTTTGTTCTGGTCTGATCTGGTTGGGTCTGGTTCGGTCTGGTCTGGCTCGGTCTGTTCCGGTCCGGTTCGTTCTGGTCTGGTCTGGTTCGGTCTGGTTCGTTCTGGTCTGGTCTGGTTCGGTCTGGTCTGGTTCGGGTCTGGTCTGGTTCGGTCTGGTTCGGTTCGGTCTGGTCTGGTCTGGTTCGTTCTGGTCTGGTTCGGTCTGGTCTGGTTCGGGTCAGGTTCGGTCTGGTCTGGTTCGGTCTGGTTCGTTCTGGTTCGGTTCAGTCTGGTCTGGCTCTGTCTGGTTCGGTCTGGTCCGGTCTCGTCTGGTCTGGTTCGGTTCGGTCTGGTTCGGTCTGGTCTGGTCCGGTCTGGTTCGGTCTGGTCTAGTTCGGTCTGGTTCGGTCTAGTCTGGGTCTGGTCTGGTTCGGTCTGGTTTGATCTGGTCCGGTCTGGTTCGGTCTGGTCCGGTCTCGTCTGGTCTGGTTCGGTTCGGTCTGGTTCGGTCTGGTCTGGTCTGGTTCGGTCTGGTCCGGTCTGGTCTAGTTCGGTCTGGTTCAGTCTAGTCTGGGTCTGGTCTGGTTCGGTCTGGTCTGGTTTGATCTGGTCCGGTCTGGTTCGGTCTGGTTCGGTCTGGTCTGGTTTGGTCTGGTTCGGTCTGGTTCGTTCTGGTCTGGTTCGTTCTGGTTCGGTTCGGTCTGTTCTGGTCTAGTTCGGTCTGGTTCGGTTCGGTCTGTTCTGGTCTGGTTCGGTCTGGTCTGGTTCGGGTCTGGTCTGGTTCGGTCTGGTTCGGTTCGGTCTGGTCTGGTCTGGTTCGTTCTGGTCTGGTTCGGTCTGGTCTGGTTCGGGTCAGGTTCGGTCTGGTCTGGTTCGGTCTGGTTCGTTCTGGTTCGGTTCAGTCTGGTCTGGCTCTGTCTGGTTCGGTCTGGTCTGGTTTGATCTGGTCCGGTCTGGTTCGGTCTGGTTCGGTCTGGTCTGGTTTGGTCTGGTTCGGTCTGGTTCGTTCTGGTCTGGTTCGTTCTGGTTCGGTTCGGTCTGTTCTGGTCTAGTTCGGTCTGGTTCGGTTCGGTCTGTTCTGGTCTGGTTCGGGTTCTGTCTGGTTCTGTCTGGTCTGGTCTGGTCTGGTCCGGTCCGGTCGGGTCTGGTTCGGTCTAGTCTGGTTCGGTCTGGTCTGGTTCGTTCTGGTTCGGTCTGGTCTGGTTCGGTCTGGTCTGGTCTGGTTCGGTCTGTTCTGGTCTGGTTCTGGTCCGGTCTGGTTCGGTCTGGTTCGGTCTGTTCTGGTCTGGTTCTGGTCCGGTCTGGTTCGGTCTGGTTCTGGTCCGGTCTGGTTCGGTTCGGTCTGTTCTGGTCCGGTCCTGGTCTGGTCCGGTCCTGGTCTGGTCCGGTCAAACCTGGTTCAGTCCGGTCAAACCTGGTTCAGTCTTGTCTTGTCTTGTCTTGTCTGGTTCGGTCTGGTTCTGGTCCGGTCTGGTTCGGTCTGGTTCTGGTCCGGTCTGGTTCGGTCTGGTTCTGGTCCGGTCTGGTTCGGTCTGGTTCTGGTCCGGTCTGGTTCGGTCTGGTTCTGGTCCGGTCTGGTTCGGTTCGGTCTGTTCTGGTCCGGTCCTGGTCTGGTCCGGTCCTGGTCTGGTCCGGTCAAACCTGGTTCAGTCCGGTCAAACCTGGTTCAGTCTTGTCTTGTCTTGTCTTGTCTGGTTCGGTCTGGTTCTGGTTCGGTCTGGTTCTGGTCCGGTCTGGTTCGGTCTGGTTCTGGTCCGGTCTGGTTCGGTTCGGTCTGTTCTGGTTCGGGTCCGGTCCTGGTCTGGTCCCGGTCCGGTCCCGGTCTGGTCTGGTTCAGTCTGGTCTGGTTCAGTCTGGTCTGGTTCAGTCTGGTCTGGTTCAGTCTGGTCTGGTTCAGTCTTGTCTTGTCTTGTCTTGTCTTGTCTTGTCTTGTCTTGTCTTGTCTTGTCTTGTCTTGTCTGTTCCGGTCCTGGTCTGGTCCTGTTCTGGTCTGGTTCTGGTCCGGTCTGGTCCTGTTCTGGTCTGGTTCTGGTCCGGTCTGGTTCGGTTCGGTCTGTTCTGGTTCGGGTCTGGTTCGGTCCGGTCTGGTTCGGTCCGGTCCTGGTCTGGTCTGGTCTGGTCTGGTCCGGTCCCGGTCTGGTCAAACCTGGTTCAGTCTGGTCAAACCTGGTTCAGTCTGGTCAAACCTGGTTCAGTCTGGTCAAACCTGGTTCAGTCTGGTCAAACCTGGTTCAGTCTGGTCAAACCTGGTTCAGTCTGGTCAAACCTGGTTCAGTCTTGTCTTGTCTTGTCTTGTCTTGTCTTGTCTTGTCTTGTCTTGTCTTGTCCGGTCCGGTCCGGTCCGGTCCTGGTCTGGTTCGGTCTGGTCTGGTTTGGTCTGGTTCGGTCTGGTTCGTTCTGGTCTGGTTCGTTCTGGTCTGGTCTGGTTCGGTCTGGTCTGGTTCGGGTCTGGTCTGGTTCGGTCTGGTTCGGTTCGGTCTGGTCTGGTCTGGTTCGTTCTGGTTCGGTTCAGTCTGGTCTGGCTCTGTCTGGTTCGGTCTGGTCTGGTTTGATCTGGTCCGGTCTGGTTCGGTCTGGTTCGGTCTGGTCTGGTTTGGTCTGGTTCGGTCTGGTTCGTTCTGGTCTGGTTCGTTCTGGTTCGGTTCGGTCTGTTCTGGTCTAGTTCGGTCTGGTTCGGTTCGGTCTGTTCTGGTCTGGTTCGGGTTCTGTCTGGTTCTGTCTGGTCTGGTCTGGTCTGGTCCGGTCCGGTTCGGTCTAGTCTGGGTCTGGTCTGGTTCGTTCTGGTTCGGTCTGGTCTGGTTCGGTCTGGTCTGGTCTGGTTCGGTCTGTTCTGGTCTGGTTCTGGTCCGGTCTGGTTCGGTCTGGTTCGGTCTGTTCTGGTCTGGTTCTGGTCCGGTCTGGTTCGGTCTGGTTCTGGTCCGGTCTGGTTCGGTTCGGTCTGTTCTGGTCCGGTCCTGGTCTGGTCCGGTCCTGGTCTGGTCCGGTCCGGTCAAACCTGGTTCAGTCCGGTCAAACCTGGTTCAGTCCGGTCAAACCTGGTTCAGTCTTGTCTTGTCTTGTCTTGTCTTGTCTGTTCCGGTCCTGGTCTGGTTCTGGTCCGGTCTGGTTCGGTCTGGTTCTGGTCCGGTCTGGTTCGGTTCGGTCTGTTCTGGTTCGGGTCCGGTCCTGGTCTGGTCCCGGTCCGGTCCCGGTCTGGTCTGGTCTGGTCCGGTCCCGGTCTGGTCTGGTTCAGTCTGGTCTGGTTCAGTCTGGTCTGGTTCAGTCTGGTCTGGTTCAGTCTTGTCTTGTCTTGTCTTGTCTTGTCTTGTCTTGTCTTGTCTTGTCTGTTCCGGTCCTGGTCTGGTCCTGTTCTGGTCTGGTTCTGGTCCGGTCTGGTCCTGTTCTGGTCTGGTTCTGGTCCGGTCTGGTTCGGTTCGGTCTGTTCTGGTTCGGGTCTGGTTCGGTCCGGTCTGGTTCGGTCCGGTCCTGGTCTGGTCTGGTCTGGTCTGGTCCGGTCCCGGTCTGGTCAAACCTGGTTCAGTCTGGTCAAACCTGGTTCAGTCTGGTCAAACCTGGTTCAGTCTGGTCAAACCTGGTTCAGTCTGGTCAAACCTGGTTCAGTCTGGGTCTTGTCTTGTCTTGTCTTGTCTTGTCTTGTCTTGTCTTGTCTTGTCTTGTCTTGTCTTGTCTTGTCTTGTCTTGTCTGTTCCGGTCCTGGTCTGGTCCGGTCCTGGTCTGGTCTGGTCTGGTCCTGGTCTGGTTCGGTCTGGTCTGGTTTGGTCTGGTTCGGTCTGGTTCGTTCTGGTCTGGTTCGTTCTGGTCTGGTTCGTTCTGGTCTGGTCTGGTTCGGTCTGGTCTGGTTCGGGTCTGGTCTGGTTCGGTCTGGTTCGGTTCGGTCTGGTCTGGTCTGGTTCGTTCTGGTCTGGTTCGGTCTGGTCTGGTTCGGGTCAGGTTCGGTCTGGTCTGGTTCGGTCTGGTTCGTTCTGGTTCGGTTCAGTCTGGTCTGGCTCTGTCTGGTTCGGTCTGGTCCGGTCTCGTCTGGTCTGGTTCGGTTCGGTCTGGTTCGGTCTGGTCTGGTCCGGTCTGGTTCGGTCTGGTCTAGTTCGGTCTGGTTCGGTCTAGTCTGGGTCTGGTCTGGTTCGGTCTGGTTCGGTCTAGTCTGGGTCTGGTCTAGTTCGGTCTGGTTCGGTTCGGTCTGTTCTGGTCTGGTTCGGGTTCTGTCTGGTTCTGTCTGGTCTGGTCTGGTCTGGTCCGGTCCGGTCGGGTCTGGTTCGGTCTAGTCTGGGTCTGGTCTGGTTCGTTCTGGTTCGGTCTGGTCTGGTTCGGTCTGGTCTGGTCTGGTTCGGTCTGTTCTGGTCTGGTTCTGGTCCGGTCTGGTTCGGTCTGGTTCGGTCTGTTCTGGTCTGGTTCTGGTCCGGTCTGGTCTGGTCCGGTCCCGGTCTGGTCAAACCTGGTTCAGTCTGGTCAAACCTGGTTCAGTCTGGTCAAACCTGGTTCAGTCTGGTCAAACCTGGTTCAGTCTGGTCAAACCTGGTTCAGTCTGGTCAAACCTGGTTCAGTCTGGGTCTTGTCTTGTCTTGTCTTGTCTTGTCTGTTCCGGTCCTGGTCTGGTCCGGTCCTGGTCTGGTCCGGTCCTGGTCCTGGTCTGGTTCGGTCTGGTCTGGTTTGGTCTGGTTCGGTCTGGTCTGGTTCGGTCTGGTTCGTTCTGGTCTGGTCCTGTTCTGGTCTGGTCCTGTTCTGTCTGGTCTGGTTCGGTCTGGTCTGGTTCGGTCTGGTTCGGTTCGGTCTGGTTCAGTCCGGTCTGGTTCGGTCTGGTTCTGGTCCGGTCTGGTTCGGTTCGGTCTGTTCTGGTTCGGGTCCGGTCCTGGTCTGGTCCCGGTCCGGTCCGGTCCCGGTCTGGTCTGGTCTGGTCCGGTCCCGGTCTGGTCAAACCTGGTTCAGTCTGGTCAAACCTGGTTCAGTCTGGTCAAACCTGGTTCAGTCTGGTCAAACCTGGTTCAGTCTGGTCAAACCTGGTTCAGTCTGGTCAAACCTGGTTCAGTCTGGGTCTTGTCTTGTCTTGTCTTGTCTTGTCTGTTCCGGTCCTGGTCTGGTCCGGTCCTGGTCTGGTCCGGTCCTGGTCCTGGTCTGGTTCGGTCTGGTCTGGTTTGGTCTGGTTCGGTCTGGTCTGGTTCGGTCTGGTTCGTTCTGGTCTGGTCCTGTTCTGGTCTGGTCCTGTTCTGTCTGGTCTGGTTCGGTCCGGTCTGGTTCGGTCCTGGTCTTGTCTGGTCTGGTCTGGTTCGGTCCTGGTCTTGTCTGGTCTGGTCTGGTCCGGTCCCGGTCTGGTCCGGTCCCGGTCTGGTCAAACCTGGTTCAGTCTGGTCAAACCTGGTTCAGTCTGGTCAAACCTGGTTCAGTCTGGTCAAACCTGGTTCAGTCTGGTCAAACCTGGTTCAGTCTGGGTCTTGTCTTGTCTTGTCTTGTCTTGTCTTGTCTTGTCTTGTCTGTTCCGGTCCTGGTCTGGTCTGGTCCTGGTCTGGTTCGGTCTGGTCTGGTTTGGTCTGGTTCGGTCTGGTTCGTTCTGGTCTGGTTCGTTCTGGTCTGGTTCGGTCTGGTCTGGTTCGGTCTGTTCTGGTTCTGGTCTGGTCCTGGTCTGGTTCGGTCTGGTCCGGTCCTGGTCTGGTTCGGTCTGGTTCGGTCTGGTCTGGTTCGGTCTGGTTCGGTTCAGTCTGGTCTGGTCTGGTTCGGTTCGGTCTGGTCTGGTTCGGTCTGGTCCGGTCCTGGTCTGGTCAAATCTGGTTCGGTCTGGTTCGGTTCGGTCTCGTTCTGGTCTAGTTCTGGTTCGTTCTGGTCTAGTTCTGGTTCGGGTCTGGTCTTGTTCGGTCTGGTTCGGTCTGGTCTGTTCTGGTCTGTTCTGGTCTGGTTCGGTCTGGTCCGGTCCTGGTCTGGTTCGGTCTGGTCTGGTCAAATCTGGTCTGGTTCGGTCTTGTCTTGTCTGGTTCTGTCTGTTCTGGTCTGGTTCGGTCTGGTTCGGTCTGTTCTGGTCTGGCTCTGTCTGGTTCGGTCTGGTCCGGTTCGGTCTGGTCCGGTCTGGTTCGGTCTGGTTCGGTCTAGTCTGGTCCTGGTCTGGTCCGGTCTGGTTCGGTCTGGTTCGGGTCTGGTCTGGTCTGGTCTTTTTCGGTCTGGTTCGGGTCTGGTCTGGTCTGGTTCGGTCTGGTCTGGTCTGGTCTGGTCTAGTTCGGTCTGGTCTGGTTCGGCTGGTTCGGGTCTGGTCTGGTTCGGTCTGGTCTGGTTGGGTCTGTCTGGTTGGGTCTGGTTCGGTCTGGTCTGGTTCAGTCTGGTCTGGTTCAGTCTTGTCTGGTTCAGTCTTGTCTGGTTCAGTCTTGTCTTGTCTTGTCTTGTCTTGTCTTGTCTTGTCTGTTCCGGTCCTGGTCTGGTCCTGTTCTGGTCTGGTTCTGGTCCGGTCTGGTTCGGTTCGGTCTGTTCTGGTTCGGGTCTGGTCTGGTTCGGTTCGGTCTGTTCTGGTCTGGTTCGGTCCGGTCTGGTCTGGTCAAACCTGGTTCAGTCTGGTCAAACCTGGTTCAGTCTGGTCAAACCTGGTTCAGTCTGGTCAAACCTGGTTCAGTCTGGTCAAACCTGGTTCAGTCTGGTCAAACCTGGTTCAGTCTGGTCAAACCTGGTTCAGTCTTGTCTTGTCTTGTCTTGTCTTGTCTTGTCTTGTCTTGTCTTGTCTTGTCTTGTCTTGTCTTGTCTTGTCCGGTCCTGGTCTGGTCCGGTCCTGGTCTGGTTCGGTCTGGTCTGGTTTGGTCTGGTTCGGTCTGGTTCGTTCTGGTCTGGTTCGTTCTGGTCTGGTTCGTTCTGGTCTGGTCTGGTTCGGTCTGGTCTGGTTCGGGTCTGGTCTGGTTCGGTCTGGTTCGGTTCGGTCTGGTCTGGTCTGGTTCGTTCTGGTCTGGTTCGGTCTGGTCTGGTTCGGGTCAGGTTCGGTCTGGTCTGGTTCGGTCTGGTTCGTTCTGGTTCGGTTCAGTCTGGTCTGGCTCTGTCTGGTTCGGTCTGGTCTGGTTTGATCTGGTCCGGTCTGGTTCGGTCTGGTTCGGTCTGGTCTGGTTTGGTCTGGTTCGGTCTGGTTCGTTCTGGTCTGGTTCGTTCTGGTTCGGTTCGGTCTGTTCTGGTCTAGTTCGGTCTGGTTCGGTTCGGTCTGTTCTGGTCTGGTTCGGGTTCTGTCTGGTTCTGTCTGGTCTGGTCTGGTCTGGTCCGGTCCGGTCGGGTCTGGTTCGGTCTAGTCTGGGTCTGGTCTGGTTCGTTCTGGTTCGGTCTGGTCTAGTTCGGTCTGGTTCGGTTCGGTCTGTTCTGGTCTGGTTCGGGTTCTGTCTGGTTCTGTCTGGTCTGGTCTGGTCTGGTCCGGTCCGGTCGGGTCTGGTTCGGTCTAGTCTGGGTCTGGTCTGGTTCGTTCTGGTTCGGTCTGGTCTGGTTCGGTCTGGTCTGGTCTGGTTCGGTCTGTTCTGGTCTGGTTCTGGTCCGGTCTGGTTCGGTCTGGTTCGGTCTGTTCTGGTCTGGTTCTGGTCCGGTCTGGTTCGGTCTGGTTCTGGTCCGGTCTGGTTCGGTTCGGTCTGTTCTGGTCCGGTCCTGGTCTGGTCCGGTCCTGGTCTGGTCCGGTCCGGTCAAACCTGGTTCAGTCCGGTCAAACCTGGTTCAGTCCGGTCAAACCTGGTTCAGTCTTGTCTTGTCTTGTCTGTTCCGGTCTGGTTCGGTCTGGTTCTGGTCCGGTCTGGTTCGGTCTGGTTCTGGTCCGGTCTGGTTCGGTCTGGTTCTGGTCCGGTCTGGTTCGGTTCGGTCTGTTCTGGTTCGGGTCCGGTCCTGGTCTGGTCCCGGTCTGGTCTGGTCTGGTTCAGTCTGGTCTGGTTCAGTCTTGTCTTGTCTTGTCTTGTCTTGTCTTGTCTTGTCTTGTCTTGTCCTGTCCTGTCCTGTCCTGTCCTGTCCGGTCCGGTCCGGTCCGGTCCGGTCCTGGTCTGGTCTGGTCTGGTCCTGGTCTGGTTCGGTCTGGTCTGGTTTGGTCTGGTTCGGTCTGGTTCGTTCTGGTCTGGTTCGTTCTGGTCTGGTTCGTTCTGGTCTGGTCTGGTTCGGTCTGGTCTGGTTCGGGTCTGGTCTGGTTCGGTCTGGTTCGGTTCGGTCTGGTCTGGTCTGGTTCGTTCTGGTCTGGTTCGGTCTGGTCTGGTTCGGGTCAGGTTCGGTCTGGTCTGGTTCGGTCTGGTTCGTTCTGGTTCGGTTCAGTCTGGTCTGGCTCTGTCTGGTTCGGTCTGGTCCGGTCTCGTCTGGTCTGGTTCGGTTCGGTCTGGTTCGGTCTGGTCTGGTCCGGTCTGGTTCGGTCTGGTCTAGTTCGGTCTGGTTCGGTCTAGTCTGGGTCTGGTCTGGTTCGGTCTGGTTTGATCTGGTCCGGTCTGGTTCGGTCTGGTCCGGTCTCGTCTGGTCTGGTTCGGTTCGGTCTGGTTCGGTCTGGTCTGGTCTGGTTCGGTCTGGTCCGGTCTGGTCTAGTTCGGTCTGGTTCAGTCTAGTCTGGGTCTGGTCTGGTTCGGTCTGGTCTGGTTTGATCTGGTCCGGTCTGGTTCGGTCTGGTTCGGTCTAGTCTGGTCCTGGTCTGGTCTGGTTCGGTCTGGTTCGGTCTGGTCTTTTTCGGTCTGGTTCGGGTCTGGTTCGGTCAGGTCTGGTTCGGTCTGGTTCGGTCTCGTCTGGTCTGGTTCGGTCTGGTTCGGGTCTGGTCTGGTCTAGTTCGGTCTGGTTCGGTCTGGTCTGGTTCGGTCTGGTTCTGGTCTGGTTCGGGTCTGGTCTGGTTCGGTCTGGTTGGGTCTGTCTGGTTGGGTCTGTCTGGTCTGGTCTGGTTCGGTCTGGGTCTGTCTGGTTCTGTCTGGTTCGGGTCTGGTCCGGTTCGGGTCTGGTCCGGTTCGGGTCTGGTCTGGTTTGGTCTGGTTCGGTCTGGTTTGTTCTGGTCTGATCTGGTTGGGTCTGGTTCGGTTCGGTCTGGTCTGGTCTTGTCTGTTCTGGTTCGTTCTGGTTCGGTTCGGTCTGTTCTGGTCTAGTTCGGTCTGGTTCGGTTCGGTCTGTTCTGGTCTGGTTCGGTCTGGTCTGGTTCGGGTCTGGTCTGGTTCGGTCTGGTTCGGTTCGGTCTGGTCTGGTCTGGTTCGTTCTGGTCTGGTTCGGTCTGGTCTGGTTCGGGTCAGGTTCGGTCTGGTCTGGTTCGGTCTGGTTCGTTCTGGTTCGGTTCAGTCTGGTCTGGCTCTGTCTGGTTCGGTCTGGTCTGGTTTGATCTGGTCCGGTCTGGTTCGGTCTGGTTCGGTCTGGTCTGGTTTGGTCTGGTTCGGTCTGGTTCGTTCTGGTCTGGTTCGTTCTGGTTCGGTTCGGTCTGTTCTGGTCTAGTTCGGTCTGGTTCGGTTCGGTCTGTTCTGGTCTGGTTCGGGTTCTGTCTGGTTCTGTCTGGTCTGGTCTGGTCTGGTCCGGTCCGGTCGGGTCTGGTTCGGTCTAGTCTGGTTCGGTCTGGTCTGGTTCGTTCTGGTTCGGTCTGGTCTGGTTCGGTCTGGTCTGGTCTGGTTCGGTCTGTTCTGGTCTGGTTCTGGTCCGGTCTGGTTCGGTCTGGTTCGGTCTGTTCTGGTCTGGTTCTGGTCCGGTCTGGTTCGGTCTGGTTCTGGTCCGGTCTGGTTCGGTTCGGTCTGTTCTGGTCCGGTCCTGGTCTGGTCCGGTCCTGGTCTGGTCCGGTCAAACCTGGTTCAGTCCGGTCAAACCTGGTTCAGTCTTGTCTTGTCTTGTCTTGTCTGGTTCGGTCTGGTTCTGGTCCGGTCTGGTTCGGTCTGGTTCTGGTCCGGTCTGGTTCGGTCTGGTTCTGGTCCGGTCTGGTTCGGTCTGGTTCTGGTCCGGTCTGGTTCGGTCTGGTTCTGGTCCGGTCTGGTTCGGTTCGGTCTGTTCTGGTCCGGTCCTGGTCTGGTCCGGTCCTGGTCTGGTCCGGTCAAACCTGGTTCAGTCCGGTCAAACCTGGTTCAGTCTTGTCTTGTCTTGTCTTGTCTGGTTCGGTCTGGTTCTGGTTCGGTCTGGTTCTGGTCCGGTCTGGTTCGGTCTGGTTCTGGTCCGGTCTGGTTCGGTTCGGTCTGTTCTGGTTCGGGTCCGGTCCTGGTCTGGTCCCGGTCCGGTCTGGTTCAGTCTGGTCTGGTTCAGTCTGGTCTGGTTCAGTCTTGTCTTGTCTTGTCTTGTCTTGTCTTGTCTTGTCTTGTCTTGTCTGTTCCGGTCCTGGTCTGGTCCTGTTCTGGTCTGGTTCTGGTCCGGTCTGGTCCTGTTCTGGTCTGGTTCTGGTCCGGTCTGGTTCGGTTCGGTCTGTTCTGGTTCGGGTCTGGTTCGGTCCGGTCTGGTTCGGTCCGGTCCTGGTCTGGTCTGGTCTGGTCTGGTCCGGTCCCGGTCTGGTCAAACCTGGTTCAGTCTGGTCAAACCTGGTTCAGTCTGGTCAAACCTGGTTCAGTCTGGTCAAACCTGGTTCAGTCTGGTCAAACCTGGTTCAGTCTGGTCAAACCTGGTTCAGTCTTGTCTTGTCTTGTCTTGTCTTGTCTTGTCTTGTCTTGTCTTGTCTTGTCTTGTCTTGTCTTGTCTTGTCTTGTCTGTTCCGGTCCTGGTCTGGTCTGGTCTGGTCTGGTCCTGGTCTGGTTCGGTCTGGTCTGGTTTGGTCTGGTTCGGTCTGGTTCGTTCTGGTCTGGTTCGTTCTGGTCTGGTTCGTTCTGGTCTGGTCTGGTTCGGTCTGGTCTGGTTCGGTCTGGTCTGGTCCTGTCTGGTTCGGTCTGGTCCTGTCTGGTTCGGTCTTGTCCTGTCTGGTTCGGTCTTGTCCTGGTCGGTTCTGGTCGGTTCTGGTTCGGGTCTTGTCTTGTCTTGTCTTGTCTTGTCTTGTCTTGTCTTGTCTTGTCTTGTCTTGTCTTGTCTTGTCTTGTCTTGTCTGTTCCGGTCCTGGTCTGGTCTGGTCTGGTCCTGGTCTGGTTCGGTCTGGTCTGGTTTGGTCTGGTTCGGTCTGGTTCGTTCTGGTCTGGTTCGTTCTGGTCTGGTTCGTTCTGGTCTGGTCTGGTTCGTTCTGGTCTGGTTCGGTCTGGTCTGGTTCGGGTCAGGTTCGGTCTGGTCTGGTTCGGTCTGGTTCGTTCTGGTTCGGTTCAGTCTGGTCTGGCTCTGTCTGGTTCGGTCTGGTCCGGTCTCGTCTGGTCTGGTTCGGTTCGGTCTGGTTCGGTCTGGTCTGGTCCGGTCTGGTTCGGTCTGGTCTAGTTCGGTCTGGTTCGGTCTAGTCTGGGTCTGGTCTGGTTCGGTCTAGTCTGGGTCTGGTCTAGTTCGGTCTGGTTCGGTTCGGTCTGTTCTGGTCTGGTTCGGGTTCTGTCTGGTTCTGTCTGGTCTGGTCTGGTCTGGTCCGGTCCGGTCGGGTCTGGTTCGGTCTAGTCTGGGTCTGGTCTGGTTCGTTCTGGTTCGGTCTGGTCTGGTTCGGTCTGGTCTGGTCTGGTTCGGTCTGTTCTGGTCTGGTTCTGGTCCGGTCTGGTTCGGTCTGTTCTGGTCTGGTTCTGGTCCGGTCTGGTTCGGTCTGGTTCTGGTCCGGTCTGGTTCGGTTCGGTCTGTTCTGGTCCGGTCCTGGTCTGGTCCGGTCCTGGTCTGGTCCGGTCCGGTCAAACCTGGTTCAGTCCGGTCAAACCTGGTTCAGTCCGGTCAAACCTGGTTCAGTCTTGTCTTGTCTTGTCTTGTCTTGTCTGTTCCGGTCCTGGTCTGGTTCTGGTCCGGTCTGGTTCGGTCTGGTTCTGGTCCGGTCTGGTTCGGTTCGGTCTGTTCTGGTTCGGGTCCGGTCCTGGTCTGGTCCCGGTCCGGTCCGGTCCCGGTCTGGTCTGGTCTGGTCCGGTCCCGGTCTGGTCAAACCTGGTTCAGTCTGGTCAAACCTGGTTCAGTCTGGTCAAACCTGGTTCAGTCTGGTCAAACCAGGTTCAGTCTGGTCAAACCTGGTTCAGTCTGGTCAAACCTGGTTCAGTCTGGGTCTTGTCTTGTCTTGTCTTGTCTTGTCTGTTCCGGTCCTGGTCTGGTCCGGTCCTGGTCTGGTCCGGTCCTGGTCCTGGTCTGGTTCGGTCTGGTCTGGTTTGGTCTGGTTCGGTCTGGTCTGGTTCGGTCTGGTTCGTTCTGGTCTGGTCCTGTTCTGGTCTGGTCCTGTTCTGTCTGGTCTGGTTCGGTCTGGTCTGGTTCGGTCTGGTTCGGTTCGGTCTGGTTCAGTCCGGTCTGGTTCGGTCTGGTTCTGGTCCGGTCTGGTTCGGTTCGGTCTGTTCTGGTTCGGGTCCGGTCCTGGTCTGGTCCCGGTCCGGTCCGGTCCCGGTCTGGTCTGGTCTGGTCCGGTCCCGGTCTGGTCAAACCTGGTTCAGTCTGGTCAAACCTGGTTCAGTCTGGTCAAACCTGGTTCAGTCTGGTCAAACCTGGTTCAGTCTGGTCAAACCTGGTTCAGTCTGGTCAAACCTGGTTCAGTCTGGGTCTTGTCTTGTCTTGTCTTGTCTTGTCTGTTCCGGTCCTGGTCTGGTCCGGTCCTGGTCTGGTCCGGTCCTGGTCCTGGTCTGGTTCGGTCTGGTCTGGTTTGGTCTGGTTCGGTCTGGTCTGGTTCGGTCTGGTTCGTTCTGGTCTGGTCCTGTTCTGGTCTGGTCCTGTTCTGTCTGGTCTGGTTCGGTCCGGGTCTTGTCTGGTCTGGTCTGGTTCGGTCCTGGTCTTGTCTGGTCTGGTCTGGTCCGGTCCCGGTCTGGTCCGGTCCCGGTCTGGTCAAACCTGGTTCAGTCTGGTCAAACCTGGTTCAGTCTGGTCAAACCTGGTTCAGTCTGGTCAAACCTGGTTCAGTCTGGTCAAACCTGGTTCAGTCTGGGTCTTGTCTTGTCTTGTCTTGTCTTGTCTTGTCTTGTCTTGTCTGTTCCGGTCCTGGTCTGGTCTGGTCCTGGTCTGGTTCGGTCTGGTCTGGTTTGGTCTGGTTCGGTCTGGTTCGTTCTGGTCTGGTTCGTTCTGGTCTGGTTCGGTCTGGTCTGGTTCGGTCTGTTCTGGTTCTGGTCTGGTCCTGGTCTGGTTCGGTCTGGTCCGGTCCTGGTCTGGTTCGGTCTGGTTCGGTCTGGTCTGGTTCGGTCTGGTTCGGTTCAGTCTGGTCTGGTCTGGTTCGGTTCGGTCTGGTCTGGTTCGGTCTGGTCCGGTCCTGGTCTGGTCAAATCTGGTTCGGTCTGGTTCGGTTCGGTCTCGTTCTGGTCTAGTTCTGGTTCGTTCTGGTCTAGTTCTGGTTCGGGTCTGGTCTTGTTCGGTCTGGTTCGGTCTGGTCTGTTCTGGTCTGTTCTGGTCTGGTTCGGTCTGGTCCGGTCCTGGTCTGGTTCGGTCTGGTCTGGTCAAATCTGGTCTGGTTCGGTCTTGTCTTGTCTGGTTCTGTCTGTTCTGGTCTGGTTCGGTCTGGTTCGGTCTGTTCTGGTCTGGCTCTGTCTGGTTCGGTCTGGTCCGGTTCGGTCTGGTCCGGTCTGGTTCGGTCTGGTTCGGTCTAGTCTGGTCCTGGTCTGGTCCGGTCTGGTTCGGTCTGGTTCGGGTCTGGTCTGGTCTGGTCTTTTTCGGTCTGGTTCGGGTCTGGTCTGGTCTGGTTCGGTCTGGTCTGGTCTGGTCTGGTCTGGTTCGGCTGGTTCGGGTCTGGTCTGGTTCGGTCTGGTCTGGTTGGGTCTGTCTGGTTGGGTCTGGTTCGGTCTGGTCTGGTTCAGTCTGGTCTGGTTCAGTCTTGTCTGGTTCAGTCTTGTCTTGTCTTGTCTTGTCTTGTCTTGTCTTGTCTGTTCCGGTCCTGGTCTGGTCCTGTTCTGGTCTGGTTCTGGTCCGGTCTGGTTCGGTTCGGTCTGTTCTGGTTCGGGTCTGGTCTGGTTCGGTTCGGTCTGTTCTGGTCTGGTTCGGTCCGGTCCTGGTCTTGTCTGGTCTGGTCTGGTCCGGGTCTGGTCAAACCTGGTTCAGTCTGGTCAAACCTGGTTCAGTCTGGTCAAACCTGGTTCAGTCTGGTCAAACCTGGTTCAGTCTGGTCAAACCTGGTCTTGTCTTGTCTTGTCTTGTCTTGTCTTGTCTTGTCTTGTCTTGTCTTGTCTTGTCTTGTCTTGTCTTGTCTTGTCTTGTCTTGTCTTGTCTTGTCTTGTCCGGTCCTGGTCTGGTCTGGTCCGGTCCTGGTCTGGTTCGGTCTGGTCTGGTTTGGTCTGGTTCGGTCTGGTTCGTTCTGGTCTGGTTCGTTCTGGTCTGGTTCGTTCTGGTCTGGTCTGGTTCGGTCTGGTCTGGTTCGGGTCTGGTCTGGTTCGGTCTGGTTCGGTTCGGTCTGGTCTGGTCTGGTTCGTTCTGGTCTGGTTCGGTCTGGTCTGGTTCGGGTCAGGTTCGGTCTGGTCTGGTTCGGTCTGGTTCGTTCTGGTTCGGTTCAGTCTGGTCTGGCTCTGTCTGGTTCGGTCTGGTCTGGTTTGATCTGGTCCGGTCTGGTTCGGTCTGGTTCGGTCTAGTCTGGTCCTGGTCTGGTCTGGTTCGGTCTGGTTCGTTCTGTTCTGGTCTGGTTCGGTCTGGTTCGGTCTGGTTTGTTCTGGTCTGATCTGGTTGGGTCTGGTTCGGTCTGGTTTGTTCTGGTCTGATCTGGTTGGGTCTGGTTCGGTTCGGTCTGGTCTGGTCTTGTCTGTTCTGGTTCGTTCTGGTTCGGTTCGGTCTGTTCTGGTCTAGTTCGGGTTCTGTCTGGTTCTGTCTGGTCTGGTCTGGTCTGGTCCGGTCCGGTCGGGTCTGGTTCGGTCTAGTCTGGGTCTGGTCTGGTTCGTTCTGGTTCGGTCTGGTCTGGTTCGGTCTGGTTCGGTCTGTTCTGGTCTGGTTCTGGTCCGGTCAGGTTCGGTCTGGTTCGGTCTGTTCTGGTCTGGTTCTGGTCCGGTCTGGTTCGGTCTGGTTCGGTCTGGTCCGGTCTGGTTCTGGTCCGGTCTGGTTCGGTCTGGTTCTGGTCCGGTCTGGTTCGGTTCGGTCTGTTCTGGTTCGGGTCCGGTCCTGGTCCGGTCCTGGTCTGGTCCGGTCCCGGTCTGGTCAAACCTGGTTCAGTCTGGTCAAACCTGGTTCAGTCTGGTCAAACCTGGTTCAGTCTGGTCAAACCTTGTCTTGTCTTGTCAAGTCTTGTCTTGTCTTGTCTTGTCTGTTCCGGTCCTGGTCTGGTCCGGTCCTGGTCTGGTCTGGTCTGGTCCTGGTCTGGTTCGGTCTGGTCTGGTTTGGTCTGGTTCGGTCTGGTTCGTTCTGGTCTGGTTCGTTCTGGTCTGGTTCGGTCTGGTCTGGTTCGGCTGGTTCTGGTTCGGGTCTGGTCTGGTTCGGTCTGGTTGGGTCTGTCTGGTTGGGTCTGTCTGGTCTGGTCTGGTTCGGTCTGGGTCTGTCTGGTTCTGTCTGGTTCGGGTCTGGTCCGGTTCGGGTCTGGTCCGGTTCGGGTCTGGTCTGGTTCGGGTCTGGTCCGGTTCGGGTCTGGTCTGGTTTGGTCTGGTTCGGTCTGGTTTGTTCTGGTCTGATCTGGTTCGGTCTGGTTCGTTCTGGTCTGGTCTGGTTCGGTCTGGTCTGGTTCGGGTCTGGTCTTGTTCGGTCTGGTCTGGTTCGGTCTGGTTCGGTTCGGTCTGGTCTGGTCTGGTTCGGTCTGGCCTGGTCTGGTTCGGTCTGGTTCGTTCTGGTCTGGTTCGGTCTGGTTCGTTCTGGTCTGGTCTGGTTCGGTCTGGTTCGGTCTAGTCTGGTCCTGGTCTGGTCTGGTTCGGTCTGGTTCGTTCTGGTCTGGTCTGGTTCGGTCTGGTTCGGTCTGGTTTGTTCTGGTCTGATCTGGTTGGGTCTGGTTCGGTCTGGTCTGGCTCGGTCTGTTCCGGTCCGGTTCGTTCTGGTCTGGTCTGGTTCGGTCTGGTCTGGTTCGGTCTGGTTCGTTCTGGTTCGGTTCAGTCTGGTCTGGCTCTGTCTGGTTCGGTCTGGTCTGGTTTGATCTGGTCCGGTCTGGTTCGGTCTGGTTCGGTCTGGTCTGGTTTGGTCTGGTTCGGTCTGGTTCGTTCTGGTCTGGTTCGGTCTGGTTCGGTTCGGTCTGTTCTGGTCTAGTTCGGTCTGGTTCGGTTCGGTCTGTTCTGGTCGGGTTCGGGTTCTGTCTGGTTCTGTCTGGTCTGGTCTGGTCTGGTCCGGTCCGGTCGGGTCTGGTTCGGTCTAGTCTGGTTCGGTCTGGTCTGGTTCGTTCTGGTTCGGTCTGGTCTGGTTCGGTCTGGTCTGGTCTGGTTCGGTCTGTTCTGGTCTGGTTCTGGTCCGGTCTGGTTCGGTCTGGTTCGGTCTGTTCTGGTCTGGTTCTGGTCCGGTCTGGTTCGGTCTGGTTCTGGTCCGGTCTGGTTCGGTTCGGTCTGTTCTGGTCCGGTCCTGGTCTGGTCCGGTCCTGGTCTGGTCCGGTCAAACCTGGTTCAGTCCGGTCAAACCTGGTTCAGTCTTGTCTTGTCTTGTCTTGTCTGGTTCGGTCTGGTTCTGGTCCGGTCTGGTTCGGTCTGGTTCTGGTCCGGTCTGGTTCGGTCTGGTTCTGGTCCGGTCTGGTTCGGTCTGGTTCTGGTCCGGTCTGGTTCGGTCTGGTTCTGGTCCGGTCTGGTTCGGTCTGGTTCTGGTCCGGTCTGGTTCGGTTCGGTCTGTTCTGGTCCGGTCCTGGTCTGGTCCGGTCCTGGTTCAGTCCGGTCAAACCTGGTTCAGTCCGGTCAAACCTGGTTCAGTCTTGTCTTGTCTTGTCTTGTCTGGTTCGGTCTGGTTCTGGTCCGGTCTGGTTTGGTCTGGTTCGGTCTGGTCTGGTTCGGTCTGGTTCGTTCTGGTCTGGTCCTGTTCTGGTCTGGTCCTGTTCTGTCTGGTCTGGTTCGGTCTGGTCTGGTTCGGTCTGGTTCGGTTCGGTCTGGTTCAGTCCGGTCTGGTTCGGTCTGGTTCTGGTCCGGTCTGGTTCGGTTCGGTCTGTTCTGGTTCGGGTCCGGTCCTGGTCTGGTCCCGGTCCGGTCCGGTCCCGGTCTGGTCTGGTCTGGTCCGGTCCCGGTCTGGTCAAACCTGGTTCAGTCTGGTCAAACCTGGTTCAGTCTGGTCAAACCTGGTTCAGTCTGGTCAAACCTGGTTCAGTCTGGTCAAACCTGGTTCAGTCTGGTCAAACCTGGTTCAGTCTGGGTCTTGTCTTGTCTTGTCTTGTCTTGTCTGTTCCGGTCCTGGTCTGGTCCGGTCCTGGTCTGGTCCGGGTCCTGGTCTGGTTCGGTCTGGTCTGGTTTGGTCTGGTTCGGTCTGGTCTGGTTCGGTCTGGTTCGTTCTGGTCTGGTCCTGTTCTGGTCTGGTCCTGTTCTGTCTGGTCTGGTTCGGTCCGGGTCTTGTCTGGTCTGGTCTGGTTCGGTCCTGGTCTTGTCTGGTCTGGTCTGGTCCGGTCCCGGTCTGGTCCGGTCCCGGTCTGGTCAAACCTGGTTCAGTCTGGTCAAACCTGGTTCAGTCTGGTCAAACCTGGTTCAGTCTGGTCAAACCTGGTTCAGTCTGGTCAAACCTGGTTCAGTCTGGGTCTTGTCTTGTCTTGTCTTGTCTTGTCTTGTCTTGTCTTGTCTTGTCTGTTCCGGTCCTGGTCTGGTCTGGTCCTGGTCTGGTTCGGTCTGGTCTGGTTTGGTCTGGTTCGGTCTGGTTCGTTCTGGTCTGGTTCGTTCTGGTCTGGTTCGGTCTGGTCTGGTTCGGTCTGTTCTGGTTCTGGTCTGGTCCTGGTCTGGTTCGGTCTGGTCCGGTCCTGGTCTGGTTCGGTCTGGTTCGGTCTGGTCTGGTTCGGTCTGGTTCGGTTCAGTCTGGTCTGGTCTGGTTCGGTTCGGTCTGGTCTGGTTCGGTCTGGTCCGGTCCTGGTCTGGTCAAATCTGGTTCGGTCTGGTTCGGTTCGGTCTCGTTCTGGTCTAGTTCTGGTTCGTTCTGGTCTAGTTCTGGTTCGGGTCTGGTCTTGTTCGGTCTGGTTCGGTCTGGTCTGTTCTGGTCTGTTCTGGTCTGGTTCGGTCTGGTCCGGTCCTGGTCTGGTTCGGTCTGGTCTGGTCAAATCTGGTCTGGTTCGGTCTTGTCTTGTCTGGTTCTGTCTGTTCTGGTCTGGTTCGGTCTGGTTCGGTCTGTTCTGGTCTGGCTCTGTCTGGTTCGGTCTGGTCCGGTTCGGTCTGGTCCGGTCTGGTTCGGTCTGGTTCGGTCTAGTCTGGTCCTGGTCTGGTCCGGTCTGGTTCGGTCTGGTTCGGGTCTGGTCTGGTCTGGTCTTTTTCGGTCTGGTTCGGGTCTGGTCTGGTCTGGTTCGGTCTGGTCTGGTCTGGTCTGGTCTAGTTCGGTCTGGTCTGGTTCGGCTGGTTCGGGTCTGGTCTGGTTCGGTCTGGTCTGGTTGGGTCTGTCTGGTTGGGTCTGGTTCGGTCTGGTCTGGTTCAGTCTGGTCTGGTTCAGTCTGGTCTGGTTCAGTCTTGTCTGGTTCAGTCTTGTCTTGTCTTGTCTTGTCTTGTCTTGTCTTGTCTGTTCCGGTCCTGGTCTGGTCCTGTTCTGGTCTGGTTCTGGTCCGGTCTGGTTCGGTTCGGTCTGTTCTGGTTCGGGTCCGGTCTGGTTCGGTTCGGTCTGTTCTGGTCTGGTTCGGTCCGGTCTGGTTCGGTCCGGTCCTGGTCTTGTCTGGTCTGGTCTGGTCCGGGTCTGGTCAAACCTGGTTCAGTCTGGTCAAACCTGGTTCAGTCTGGTCAAACCTGGTTCAGTCTGGTCAAACCTGGTTCAGTCTGGTCAAACCTGGTTCAGTCTGGTCAAACCTGGTTCAGTCTTGTCTTGTCTTGTCTTGTCTTGTCTTGTCTGTTCCGGTCCTGGTCTGGTCCGGTCCTGGTCTGGTCCGGTCTGGTTCGGTCTGGTTCTGGTCCGGTCTGGTTCGGTCTGGTTCTGGTCCGGTCTGGTTCGGTCTGGTTCTGGTCCGGTCTGGTTCGGTCTGGTTCTGGTCCGGTCTGGTTCGGTTCGGTCTGTTCTGGTTCGGTTGTTCTGGTCCGGTCCTGGTCTGGTCCGGTCCTGGTTCAGTCCGGTCAAACCTGGTTCAGTCCGGTCAAACCTGGTTCAGTCCGGTCAAACCTGGTTCAGTCCGGTCAAACCTGGTTCAGTCTTGTCTGGTCCGGTCTGGTCCTGTCTGGTCCGGTCTGGTCCTGTCTGGTCCGGTCTGGTCCTGTCTGGTTCGGGTCTTGTCCTGTCTGGTTCGGGTCTTGTCTTGTCTTGTCTTGTCTTGTCTTGTCTGTTCCGGTCCTGGTCTGGTCTGGTCTGGTCCTGGTCTGGTTCGGTCTGGTCTGGTTTGGTCTGGTTCGGTCTGGTTCGTTCTGGTCTGGTTCGTTCTGGTCTGGTTCGTTCTGGTCTGGTCTGGTTCGGTCTGGTCTGGTTCGGGTCTGGTCTGGTTCGGTCTGGTTCGGTTCGGTCTGGTCTGGTCTGGTTCGTTCTGGTCTGGTTCGGTCTGGTCTGGTTCGGGTCAGGTTCGGTCTGGTCTGGTTCGGTCTGGTTCGTTCTGGTTCGGTTCAGTCTGGTCTGGCTCTGTCTGGTTCGGTCTGGTCCGGTCTCGTCTGGTCTGGTTCGGTTCGGTCTGGTTCGGTCTGGTCTGGTCCGGTCTGGTTCGGTCTGGTCTAGTTCGGTCTGGTTCGGTCTAGTCTGGGTCTGGTCTGGTTCGGTCTAGTCTGGGTCTGGTCTAGTTCGGTCTGGTTCGGTTCGGTCTGTTCTGGTCTGGTTCGGGTTCTGTCTGGTTCTGTCTGGTCTGGTCTGGTCTGGTCCGGTCCGGTCGGGTCTGGTTCGGTCTAGTCTGGGTCTGGTCTGGTTCGTTCTGGTTCGGTCTGGTCTGGTTCGGTCTGGTCTGGTCTGGTTCGGTCTGTTCTGGTCTGGTTCTGGTCCGGTCTGGTTCGGTCTGGTTCGGTCTGTTCTGGTCTGGTTCTGGTCCGGTCTGGTTCGGTCTGGTTCTGGTCCGGTCTGGTTCGGTTCGGTCTGTTCTGGTCCGGTCCTGGTCTGGTCCGGTCCTGGTCTGGTCCGGTCCGGTCAAACCTGGTTCAGTCCGGTCAAACCTGGTTCAGTCCGGTCAAACCTGGTTCAGTCTTGTCTTGTCTTGTCTTGTCTTGTCTGTTCCGGTCCTGGTCTGGTTCTGGTCCGGTCTGGTTCGGTCTGGTTCTGGTCCGGTCTGGTTCGGTTCGGTCTGTTCTGGTTCGGGTCCGGTCCTGGTCTGGTCCCGGTCCGGTCCGGTCCCGGTCTGGTCTGGTCTGGTCCGGTCCCGGTCTGGTCAAACCTGGTTCAGTCTGGTCAAACCTGGTTCAGTCTGGTCAAACCTGGTTCAGTCTGGTCAAACCTGGTTCAGTCTGGTCAAACCTGGTTCAGTCTGGTCAAACCTGGTTCAGTCTGGGTCTTGTCTTGTCTTGTCTTGTCTTGTCTGTTCCGGTCCTGGTCTGGTCCGGTCCTGGTCTGGTCCGGTCCTGGTCCTGGTCTGGTTCGGTCTGGTCTGGTTTGGTCTGGTTCGGTCTGGTCTGGTTCGGTCTGGTTCGTTCTGGTCTGGTCCTGTTCTGGTCTGGTCCTGTTCTGTCTGGTCTGGTTCGGTCTGGTCTGGTTCGGTCTGGTTCGGTTCGGTCTGGTTCAGTCCGGTCTGGTTCGGTCTGGTTCTGGTCCGGTCTGGTTCGGTTCGGTCTGTTCTGGTTCGGGTCCGGTCCTGGTCTGGTCCCGGTCCGGTCCGGTCCCGGTCTGGTCTGGTCTGGTCCGGTCCCGGTCTGGTCAAACCTGGTTCAGTCTGGTCAAACCTGGTTCAGTCTGGTCAAACCTGGTTCAGTCTGGTCAAACCTGGTTCAGTCTGGTCAAACCTGGTTCAGTCTGGGTCTTGTCTTGTCTTGTCTTGTCTTGTCTGTTCCGGTCCTGGTCTGGTCCGGTCCTGGTCTGGTCCGGTCCTGGTCCTGGTCTGGTTCGGTCTGGTCTGGTTTGGTCTGGTTCGGTCTGGTCTGGTTCGGTCTGGTTCGTTCTGGTCTGGTCCTGTTCTGGTCTGGTCCTGTTCTGTCTGGTCTGGTTCGGTCCGGGTCTTGTCTGGTCTGGTCTGGTTCGGTCCCGGTCTGGTCCGGTCCCGGTCTGGTCAAACCTGGTTCAGTCTGGTCAAACCTGGTTCAGTCTGGTCAAACCTGGTTCAGTCTGGTCAAACCTGGTTCAGTCTGGTCAAACCTGGTTCAGTCTGGGTCTTGTCTTGTCTTGTCTTGTCTTGTCTTGTCTTGTCTTGTCTTGTCTTGTCTGTTCCGGTCCTGGTCTGGTCTGGTCCTGGTCTGGTTCGGTCTGGTCTGGTTTGGTCTGGTTCGGTCTGGTTCGTTCTGGTCTGGTTCGTTCTGGTCTGGTTCGGTCTGGTCTGGTTCGGTCTGTTCTGGTTCTGGTCTGGTCCTGGTCTGGTTCGGTCTGGTCCGGTCCTGGTCTGGTTCGGTCTGGTTCGGTCTGGTCTGGTTCGGTCTGGTTCGGTTCAGTCTGGTCTGGTCTGGTTCGGTTCGGTCTGGTCTGGTTCGGTCTGGTCCGGTCCTGGTCTGGTCAAATCTGGTTCGGTCTGGTTCGGTTCGGTCTCGTTCTGGTCTAGTTCTGGTTCGTTCTGGTCTAGTTCTGGTTCGGGTCTGGTCTTGTTCGGTCTGGTTCGGTCTGGTCTGTTCTGGTCTGTTCTGGTCTGGTTCGGTCTGGTCCGGTCCTGGTCTGGTTCGGTCTGGTCTGGTCAAATCTGGTCTGGTTCGGTCTTGTCTTGTCTGGTTCTGTCTGTTCTGGTCTGGTTCGGTCTGGTTCGGTCTGTTCTGGTCTGGCTCTGTCTGGTTCGGTCTGGTCCGGTTCGGTCTGGTCCGGTCTGGTTCGGTCTGGTTCGGTCTAGTCTGGTCCTGGTCTGGTCCGGTCTGGTTCGGTCTGGTTCGGGTCTGGTCTGGTCTGGTCTTTTTCGGTCTGGTTCGGGTCTGGTCTGGTCTGGTTCGGTCTGGTCTGGTCTGGTCTGGTCTAGTTCGGTCTGGTCTGGTTCGGCTGGTTCGGGTCTGGTCTGGTTCGGTCTGGTCTGGTTGGGTCTGTCTGGTTGGGTCTGGTTCGGTCTGGTCTGGTTCAGTCTGGTCTGGTTCAGTCTGGTCTGGTTCAGTCTTGTCTGGTTCAGTCTTGTCTTGTCTTGTCTTGTCTTGTCTTGTCTTGTCTTGTCTGTTCCGGTCCTGGTCTGGTCCTGTTCTGGTCTGGTTCTGGTCCGGTCTGGTTCGGTCTGTTCTGGTTCGGGTCCGGTCTGGTTCGGTTCGGTCTGTTCTGGTCTGGTTCGGTCCGGTCTGGTTCGGTCCGGTCCTGGTCTTGTCTGGTCTGGTCTGGTCCGGGTCTGGTCAAACCTGGTTCAGTCTGGTCAAACCTGGTTCAGTCTGGTCAAACCTGGTTCAGTCTGGTCAAACCTGGTTCAGTCTGGTCAAACCTGGTTCAGTCTGGTCAAACCTGGTTCAGTCTTGTCTTGTCTTGTCTTGTCTTGTCTTGTCTGTTCCGGTCCTGGTCTGGTCCGGTCCTGGTCTGGTCCGGTCAAACCTGGTTCAGTCCGGTCAAACCTGGTTCAGTCTTGTCTTGTCTTGTCTTGTCTGGTTCGGTCTGGTTCTGGTCCGGTCTGGTTCGGTCTGGTTCTGGTCCGGTCTGGTTCGGTCTGGTTCTGGTCCGGTCTGGTTCGGTCTGGTTCTGGTCCGGTCTGGTTCGGTCTGGTTCTGGTCCGGTCTGGTTCGGTCTGGTTCTGGTCCGGTCTGGTTCGGTTCGGTCTGTTCTGGTCCGGTCCTGGTCTGGTCCGGTCCTGGTTCAGTCCGGTCAAACCTGGTTCAGTCCGGTCAAACCTGGTTCAGTCCGGTCAAACCTGGTTCAGTCCGGTCAAACCTGGTTCAGTCTTGTCTGGTCCGGTCTGGTCCTGTCTGGTTCGGGTCTTGTCCTGTCTGGTTCGGGTCTTGTCTTGTCTTGTCTTGTCTTGTCTTGTCTTGTCTTGTCTTGTCTTGTCTTGTCTTGTCTGTTCCGGTCCTGGTCTGGTTCTGGTCCGGTCTGGTTCGGTCTGGTTCTGGTCCGGTCTGGTTCGGTTCGGTCTGTTCTGGTTCGGGTCCGGTCCTGGTCTGGTCCCGGTCTGGTCTGGTCTGGTCCGGTCCCGGTCTGGTCAAACCTGGTTCAGTCTGGTCAAACCTGGTTCAGTCTGGTCAAACCTGGTTCAGTCTGGTCAAACCTGGTTCAGTCTGGTCAAACCTGGTTCAGTCTGGGTCTTGTCTTGTCTTGTCTTGTCTTGTCTGTTCCGGTCCTGGTCTGGTCCGGTCCTGGTCTGGTCCGGTCCTGGTCCTGGTCTGGTTCGGTCTGGTCTGGTTTGGTCTGGTTCGGTCTGGTCTGGTTCGGTCTGGTTCGTTCTGGTCTGGTCCTGTTCTGGTCTGGTCCTGTTCTGTCTGGTCTGGTTCGGTCTGGTCTGGTTCGGTCTGGTTCGGTTCGGTCTGGTTCAGTCCGGTCTGGTTCGGTCTGGTTCTGGTCCGGTCTGGTTCGGTTCGGTCTGTTCTGGTTCGGGTCCGGTCCTGGTCTGGTCCTGGTTCAGTCCGGTCAAACCTGGTTCAGTCCGGTCAAACCTGGTTCAGTCCGGTCAAACCTGGTTCAGTCCGGTCAAACCTGGTTCAGTCTTGTCTGGTCCGGTCTGGTCCTGTCTGGTCCGGTCTGGTCCTGTCTGGTTCGGGTCTTGTCCTGTCTGGTTCGGGTCTTGTCTTGTCTTGTCTTGTCTTGTCTTGTCTTGTCTTGTCTTGTCTTGTCTTGTCTTGTCTTGTCTTGTCTTGTCTTGTCTTGTCTTGTCTTGTCTTGTCTTGTCTTGTCTTGTCTTGTCTTGTCTTGTCTTGTCTTGTCTTGTCTGGTCCTGGTCTGGTTCGGTCTGGTCTGGTTTGGTCTGGTTCGGTCTGGTTCGTTCTGGTCTGGTTCGTTCTGGTCTGGTTCGTTCTGGTCTGGTCTGGTTCGGTCTGGTCTGGTTCGGGTCTGGTCTGGTTCGGTCTGGTTCGGTTCGGTCTGGTCTGGTCTGGTTCGTTCTGGTCTGGTTCGGTCTGGTCTGGTTCGGGTCAGGTTCGGTCTGGTCTGGTTCGGTCTGGTTCGTTCTGGTTCGGTTCAGTCTGGTCTGGCTCTGTCTGGTTCGGTCTGGTCCGGTCTCGTCTGGTCTGGTTCGGTTCGGTCTGGTTCGGTCTGGTCTGGTCCGGTCTGGTTCGGTCTGGTCTAGTTCGGTCTGGTTCGGTCTAGTCTGGGTCTGGTCTGGTTCGGTCTAGTCTGGGTCTGGTCTAGTTCGGTCTGGTTCGGTTCGGTCTGTTCTGGTCTGGTTCGGGTTCTGTCTGGTTCTGTCTGGTCTGGTCTGGTCTGGTCCGGTCCGGTCGGGTCTGGTTCGGTCTAGTCTGGGTCTGGTCTGGTTCGTTCTGGTTCGGTCTGGTCTGGTTCGGTCTGGTCTGGTCTGGTTCGGTCTGTTCTGGTCTGGTTCTGGTCCGGTCTGGTTCGGTCTGTTCTGGTCTGGTTCTGGTCCGGTCTGGTTCGGTCTGGTTCTGGTCCGGTCTGGTTCGGTTCGGTCTGTTCTGGTCCGGTCCTGGTCTGGTCCGGTCCTGGTCTGGTCCGGTCCGGTCAAACCTGGTTCAGTCCGGTCAAACCTGGTTCAGTCCGGTCAAACCTGGTTCAGTCTTGTCTTGTCTTGTCTTGTCTTGTCTGTTCCGGTCCTGGTCTGGTTCTGGTCCGGTCTGGTTCGGTCTGGTTCTGGTCCGGTCTGGTTCGGTTCGGTCTGTTCTGGTTCGGGTCCGGTCCTGGTCTGGTCCCGGTCCGGTCCGGTCCCGGTCTGGTCTGGTCTGGTCCGGTCCCGGTCTGGTCAAACCTGGTTCAGTCTGGTCAAACCTGGTTCAGTCTGGTCAAACCTGGTTCAGTCTGGTCAAACCTGGTTCAGTCTGGTCAAACCTGGTTCAGTCTGGTCAAACCTGGTTCAGTCTGGGTCTTGTCTTGTCTTGTCTTGTCTTGTCTGTTCCGGTCCTGGTCTGGTCCGGTCCTGGTCTGGTCCGGTCCTGGTCCTGGTCTGGTTCGGTCTGGTCTGGTTTGGTCTGGTTCGGTCTGGTCTGGTTCGGTCTGGTTCGTTCTGGTCTGGTCCTGTTCTGGTCTGGTCCTGTTCTGTCTGGTCTGGTTCGGTCTGGTCTGGTTCGGTCTGGTTCGGTTCGGTCTGGTTCAGTCCGGTCTGGTTCGGTCTGGTTCTGGTCCGGTCTGGTTCGGTTCGGTCTGTTCTGGTTCGGGTCCGGTCCTGGTCTGGTCCCGGTCCGGTCCCGGTCTGGTCTGGTCTGGTCCGGTCCCGGTCTGGTCAAACCTGGTTCAGTCTGGTCAAACCTGGTTCAGTCTGGTCAAACCTGGTTCAGTCTGGTCAAACCTGGTTCAGTCTGGTCAAACCTGGTTCAGTCTGGTCAAACCTGGTTCAGTCTGGGTCTTGTCTTGTCTTGTCTTGTCTTGTCTGTTCCGGTCCTGGTCTGGTCCGGTCCTGGTCTGGTCCGGTCCTGGTCCTGGTCTGGTTCGGTCTGGTCTGGTTTGGTCTGGTTCGGTCTGGTCTGGTTCGGTCTGGTTCGTTCTGGTCTGGTCCTGTTCTGGTCTGGTCCTGTTCTGTCTGGTCTGGTTCGGTCCGGGTCTTGTCTGGTCTGGTCTGGTTCGGTCCTGGTCTTGTCTGGTCTGGTCTGGTCCGGTCCCGGTCTGGTCCGGTCCCGGTCTGGTCAAACCTGGTTCAGTCTGGTCAAACCTGGTTCAGTCTGGTCAAACCTGGTTCAGTCTGGTCAAACCTGGTTCAGTCTGGTCAAACCTGGTTCAGTCTGGGTCTTGTCTTGTCTTGTCTTGTCTTGTCTTGTCTTGTCTTGTCTTGTCTGTTCCGGTCCTGGTCTGGTCTGGTCCTGGTCTGGTTCGGTCTGGTCTGGTTTGGTCTGGTTCGGTCTGGTTCGTTCTGGTCTGGTTCGTTCTGGTCTGGTTCGGTCTGGTCTGGTTCGGTCTGTTCTGGTTCTGGTCTGGTCCTGGTCTGGTTCGGTCTGGTCCGGTCCTGGTCTGGTTCGGTCTGGTTCGGTCTGGTCTGGTTCGGTCTGGTTCGGTTCAGTCTGGTCTGGTCTGGTTCGGTTCGGTCTGGTCTGGTTCGGTCTGGTCCGGTCCTGGTCTGGTCAAATCTGGTTCGGTCTGGTTCGGTTCGGTCTCGTTCTGGTCTAGTTCTGGTTCGTTCTGGTCTAGTTCTGGTTCGGGTCTGGTCTTGTTCGGTCTGGTTCGGTCTGGTCTGTTCTGGTCTGTTCTGGTCTGGTTCGGTCTGGTCCGGTCCTGGTCTGGTTCGGTCTGGTCTGGTCAAATCTGGTCTGGTTCGGTCTTGTCTTGTCTGGTTCTGTCTGTTCTGGTCTGGTTCGGTCTGGTTCGGTCTGTTCTGGTCTGGCTCTGTCTGGTTCGGTCTGGTCCGGTTCGGTCTGGTCCGGTCTGGTTCGGTCTGGTTCGGTCTAGTCTGGTCCTGGTCTGGTCCGGTCTGGTTCGGTCTGGTTCGGGTCTGGTCTGGTCTGGTCTTTTTCGGTCTGGTTCGGGTCTGGTCTGGTCTGGTTCGGTCTGGTCTGGTCTGGTCTGGTCTGGTTCGGCTGGTTCGGGTCTGGTCTGGTTCGGTCTGGTCTGGTTGGGTCTGTCTGGTTGGGTCTGGTTCGGTCTGGTCTGGTTCAGTCTGGTCTGGTTCAGTCTTGTCTGGTTCAGTCTTGTCTTGTCTTGTCTTGTCTTGTCTTGTCTTGTCTGTTCCGGTCCTGGTCTGGTCCTGTTCTGGTCTGGTTCTGGTCCGGTCTGGTTCGGTTCGGTCTGTTCTGGTTCGGGTCTGGTCTGGTTCGGTTCGGTCTGTTCTGGTCTGGTTCGGTCCGGTCCTGGTCTTGTCTGGTCTGGTCTGGTCCGGGTCTGGTCAAACCTGGTTCAGTCTGGTCAAACCTGGTTCAGTCTGGTCAAACCTGGTTCAGTCTGGTCAAACCTGGTTCAGTCTGGTCAAACCTGGTTCAGTCTGGTCAAACCTGGTTCAGTCTGGTCAAACCTGGTTCAGTCTGGTCAAACCTGGTTCAGTCTGGTCAAACCTGGTTCAGTCTGGGTCTTGTCTTGTCTTGTCTTGTCTTGTCTGTTCCGGTCCTGGTCTGGTCCGGTCCTGGTCTGGTCCGGTCCTGGTCCTGGTCTGGTTCGGTCTGGTCTGGTTTGGTCTGGTTCGGTCTGGTCTGGTTCGGTCTGGTTCGTTCTGGTCTGGTCCTGTTCTGGTCTGGTCCTGTTCTGTCTGGTCTGGTTCGGTCTGGTCTGGTTCGGTCTGGTTCGGTTCGGTCTGGTTCAGTCCGGTCTGGTTCGGTCTGGTTCTGGTCCGGTCTGGTTCGGTTCGGTCTGTTCTGGTTCGGGTCCGGTCCTGGTCTGGTCCCGGTCCGGTCCGGTCCCGGTCTGGTCTGGTCTGGTCCGGTCCCGGTCTGGTCAAACCTGGTTCAGTCTGGTCAAACCTGGTTCAGTCTGGTCAAACCTGGTTCAGTCTGGTCAAACCTGGTTCAGTCTGGTCAAACCTGGTTCAGTCTGGTCAAACCTGGTTCAGTCTGGGTCTTGTCTTGTCTTGTCTTGTCTTGTCTGTTCCGGTCCTGGTCTGGTCCGGTCCTGGTCTGGTCCGGTCCTGGTCCTGGTCTGGTTCGGTCTGGTCTGGTTTGGTCTGGTTCGGTCTGGTCTGGTTCGGTCTGGTTCGTTCTGGTCTGGTCCTGTTCTGGTCTGGTCCTGTTCTGTCTGGTCTGGTTCGGTCCGGGTCTTGTCTGGTCTGGTCTGGTTCGGTCCTGGTCTTGTCTGGTCTGGTCTGGTCCGGTCCCGGTCTGGTCCGGTCCCGGTCTGGTCAAACCTGGTTCAGTCTGGTCAAACCTGGTTCAGTCTGGTCAAACCTGGTTCAGTCTGGTCAAACCTGGTTCAGTCTGGTCAAACCTGGTTCAGTCTGGGTCTTGTCTTGTCTTGTCTTGTCTTGTCTTGTCTTGTCTGTTCCGGTCCTGGTCTGGTCTGGTCCTGGTCTGGTTCGGTCTGGTCTGGTTTGGTCTGGTTCGGTCTGGTTCGTTCTGGTCTGGTTCGTTCTGGTCTGGTTCGGTCTGGTCTGGTTCGGTCTGTTCTGGTTCTGGTCTGGTCCTGGTCTGGTTCGGTCTGGTCCGGTCCTGGTCTGGTTCGGTCTGGTTCGGTCTGGTCTGGTTCGGTCTGGTTCGGTTCAGTCTGGTCTGGTCTGGTTCGGTTCGGTCTGGTCTGGTTCGGTCTGGTCCGGTCCTGGTCTGGTCAAATCTGGTTCGGTCTGGTTCGGTTCGGTCTCGTTCTGGTCTAGTTCTGGTTCGTTCTGGTCTAGTTCTGGTTCGGGTCTGGTCTTGTTCGGTCTGGTTCGGTCTGGTCTGTTCTGGTCTGTTCTGGTCTGGTTCGGTCTGGTCCGGTCCTGGTCTGGTTCGGTCTGGTCTGGTCAAATCTGGTCTGGTTCGGTCTTGTCTTGTCTGGTTCTGTCTGTTCTGGTCTGGTTCGGTCTGGTTCGGTCTGTTCTGGTCTGGCTCTGTCTGGTTCGGTCTGGTCCGGTTCGGTCTGGTCCGGTCTGGTTCGGTCTGGTTCGGTCTAGTCTGGTCCTGGTCTGGTCCGGTCTGGTTCGGTCTGGTTCTCTGGTCTGGTCTGGTCTGGTTGGTTCGGGTCTGGTCTGGTCTGGTCTGGTCTGGTCTGGTCGGCTGGTTCGGGGTTCTGGTCTGGTTCGGTCTGGTCTGGTTGGGTCTGTCTGGTTGGGTCTGGTTCGGTCTGGTCTGGTTCAGTCTGGTCTGGTTCAGTCTTGTCTGGTTCAGTCTTGTCTTGTCTTGTCTTGTCTTGTCTTGTCTTGTCTGTTCCGGTCCTGGTCTGGTCCTGTTCTGGTCTGGTTCTGGTCCGGTCTGGTTCGGTTCGGTCTGTTCTGGTTCGGGTCTGGTCTGGTTCGGTTCGGTCTGTTCTGGTCTGGTTCGGTCCGGTCCTGGTCTTGTCTGGTCTGGTCTGGTCCGGGTCTGGTCAAACCTGGTTCAGTCTGGTCAAACCTGGTTCAAACCTGGTTCAGTCTGGTCAAACCTGGTTCAGTCTGGTCAAACCTGGTTCAGTCTGGTCAAACCTGGTTTTGTCTTGTCTTGTCTTGTCTTGTCTTGTCTTGTCTTGTCTTGTCTTGTCTTGTCTTGTCTTGTCTTGTCTTGTCTTGTCCGGTCCTGGTCTGGTCTGGTCCTGGTCTGGTTCGGTCTGGTCTGGTTTGGTCTGGTTCGGTCTGGTTCGTTCTGGTCTGGTTCGTTCTGGTCTGGTTCGGTCTGGTCTGGTTCGGTCTGTTCTGGTTCTGGTCTGGTCCTGGTCTGGTTCGGTCTGGTCCGGTCCTGGTCTGGTTCGGTCTGGTTCGGTCTGGTCTGGTTCGGTCTGGTTCGGTTCAGTCTGGTCTGGTCTGGTTCGGTTCGGTCTGGTCTGGTTCGGTCTGGTCCGGTCCTGGTCTGGTCAAATCTGGTTCGGTCTGGTTCGGTTCGGTCTCGTTCTGGTCTAGTTCTGGTTCGTTCTGGTCTAGTTCT
Organism: Oncorhynchus clarkii lewisi; assembly: GCF_045791955.1. NCBI lineage: Eukaryota > Metazoa > Chordata > Actinopteri > Salmoniformes > Salmonidae > Oncorhynchus > Oncorhynchus clarkii. Next base: position 35,525 of record NW_027258123.1, on the reverse strand, counting down.
GGTTCGGGTCTGGTCTTGTTCGGTCTGGTTCGGTCTGGTCTGTTCTGGTCTGTTCTGGTCTGGTTCGGTCTGGTCCGGTCCTGGTCTGGTTCGGTCTGGTCTGGTCAAATCTGGTCTGGTTCGGTCTTGTCTTGTCTGGTTCTGTCTGTTCTGGTCTGGTTCGGTCTGGTTCGGTCTGTTCTGGTCTGGCTCTGTCTGGTTCGGTCTGGTCCGGTTCGGTCTGGTCCGGTCTGGTTCGGTCTGGTTCGGTCTAGTCTGGTCCTGGTCTGGTCCGGTCTGGTTCGGTCTGGTTCGGGTCTGGTCTGGTCTGGTCTTTTTCGGTCTGGTTCGGGTCTGGTCTGGTCTGGTTCGGTCTGGTCTGGTCTGGTCTGGTCTGGTTCGGCTGGTTCGGGTCTGGTCTGGTTCGGTCTGGTCTGGTTGGGTCTGTCTGGTTGGGTCTGGTTCGGTCTGGTCTGGTTCAGTCTGGTCTGGTTCAGTCTTGTCTGGTTCAGTCTTGTCTTGTCTTGTCTTGTCTTGTCTTGTCTTGTCTGTTCCGGTCCTGGTCTGGTCCTGTTCTGGTCTGGTTCTGGTCCGGTCTGGTTCGGTTCGGTCTGTTCTGGTTCGGGTCTGGTCTGGTTCGGTTCGGTCTGTTCTGGTCTGGTTCGGTCCGGTCCTGGTCTTGTCTGGTCTGGTCTGGTCCGGGTCTGGTCAAACCTGGTTCAGTCTGGTCAAACCTGGTTCAGTCTGGTCAAACCTGGTTCAGTCTGGTCAAACCTGGTTCAGTCTGGTCAAACCTGGTCTTGTCTTGTCTTGTCTTGTCTTGTCTTGTCTTGTCTTGTCTTGTCTTGTCTTGTCTTGTCTTGTCTTGTCTTGTCTTGTCTTGTCCGGTCCTGGTCTGGTCCGGTCCTGGTCTGGTCCGGTCCTGGTCTGGTTCGGTGGTCTGGTTTGGTCTGGTTCGGTCTGGTTCGTTCTGGTCTGGTTCGTTCTGGTCTGGTTCGTTCTGGTCTGGTCTGGTTCGGTCTGGTCTGGTTCGGGTCTGGTCTGGTTCGGTCTGGTTCGGTTCGGTCTGGTCTGGTCTGGTTCGTTCTGGTCTGGTTCGGTCTGGTCTGGTTCGGGTCAGGTTCGGTCTGGTCTGGTTCGGTCTGGTTCGTTCTGGTTCGGTTCAGTCTGGTCTGGCTCTGTCTGGTTCGGTCTGGTCTGGTTTGATCTGGTCCGGTCTGGTTCGGTCTGGTTCGGTCTAGTCTGGTCCTGGTCTGGTCTGGTTCGGTCTGGTTCGTTCTGTTCTGGTCTGGTTCGGTCTGGTTCGGTCTGGTTTGTTCTGGTCTGATCTGGTTGGGTCTGGTTCGGTCTGGTTTGTTCTGGTCTGATCTGGTTGGGTCTGGTTCGGTTCGGTCTGGTCTGGTCTTGTCTGTTCTGGTTCGTTCTGGTTCGGTTCGGTCTGTTCTGGTCTAGTTCGGGTTCTGTCTGGTTCTGTCTGGTCTGGTCTGGTCTGGTCCGGTCCGGTCGGGTCTGGTTCGGTCTAGTCTGGGTCTGGTCTGGTTCGTTCTGGTTCGGTCTGGTCTGGTTCGGTCTGGTTCGGTCTGTTCTGGTCTGGTTCTGGTCCGGTCAGGTTCGGTCTGGTTCGGTCTGTTCTGGTCTGGTTCTGGTCCGGTCTGGTTCGGTCTGGTTCGGTCTGGTCCGGTCTGGTTCTGGTCCGGTCTGGTTCGGTCTGGTTCTGGTCCGGTCTGGTTCGGTTCGGTCTGTTCTGGTTCGGGTCCGGTCCTGGTCCGGTCCTGGTCTGGTCCGGTCCCGGTCTGGTCAAACCTGGTTCAGTCTGGTCAAACCTGGTTCAGTCTGGTCAAACCTGGTTCAGTCTGGTCAAACCTTGTCTTGTCTTGTCAAGTCTTGTCTTGTCTTGTCTTGTCTGTTCCGGTCCTGGTCTGGTCCGGTCCTGGTCTGGTCTGGTCTGGTCCTGGTCTGGTTCGGTCTGGTCTGGTTTGGTCTGGTTCGGTCTGGTTCGTTCTGGTCTGGTTCGTTCTGGTCTGGTTCGGTCTGGTCTGGTTCGGCTGGTTCTGGTTCGGGTCTGGTCTGGTTCGGTCTGGTTGGGTCTGTCTGGTTGGGTCTGTCTGGTCTGGTCTGGTTCGGTCTGGGTCTGTCTGGTTCTGTCTGGTTCGGGTCTGGTCCGGTTCGGGTCTGGTCCGGTTCGGGTCTGGTCTGGTTCGGGTCTGGTCCGGTTCGGGTCTGGTCTGGTTTGGTCTGGTTCGGTCTGGTTTGTTCTGGTCTGATCTGGTTCGGTCTGGTTCGTTCTGGTCTGGTCTGGTTCGGTCTGGTCTGGTTCGGGTCTGGTCTTGTTCGGTCTGGTCTGGTTCGGTCTGGTTCGGTTCGGTCTGGTCTGGTCTGGTTCGGTCTGGCCTGGTCTGGTTCGGTCTGGTTCGTTCTGGTCTGGTCTGGTTCGGTCTGGTTCGGTCTAGTCTGGTCCTGGTCTGGTCTGGTTCGGTCTGGTTCGTTCTGGTCTGGTCTGGTTCGGTCTGGTTCGGTCTGGTTTGTTCTGGTCTGATCTGGTTGGGTCTGGTTCGGTCTGGTCTGGCTCGGTCTGTTCCGGTCCGGTTCGTTCTGGTCTGGTCTGGTTCGGTCTGGTTCGTTCTGGTCTGGTCTGGTTCGGTCTGGTCTGGTTCGGTCTGGTTCGTTCTGGTTCGGTTCAGTCTGGTCTGGCTCTGTCTGGTTCGGTCTGGTCTGGTTTGATCTGGTCCGGTCTGGTTCGGTCTGGTTCGGTCTGGTCTGGTTTGGTCTGGTTCGGTCTGGTTCGTTCTGGTCTGGTTCGTTCTGGTTCGGTTCGGTCTGTTCTGGTCTAGTTCGGTCTGGTTCGGTTCGGTCTGTTCTGGTCTGGTTCGGGTTCTGTCTGGTTCTGTCTGGTCTGGTCTGGTCTGGTCGGGTCTGGTTCGGTCTAGTCTGGTTCGGTCTGGTCTGGTTCGTTCTGGTTCGGTCTGGTCTGGTTCGGTCTGGTCTGGTCTGGTTCGGTCTGTTCTGGTCTGGTTCTGGTCCGGTCTGGTTCGGTCTGGTTCGGTCTGTTCTGGTCTGGTTCTGGTCCGGTCTGGTTCGGTCTGGTTCTGGTCCGGTCTGGTTCGGTTCGGTCTGTTCTGGTCCGGTCCTGGTCTGGTCCGGTCCTGGTCTGGTCCGGTCAAACCTGGTTCAGTCCGGTCAAACCTGGTTCAGTCTTGTCTTGTCTTGTCTTGTCTGGTTCGGTCTGGTTCTGGTCCGGTCTGGTTCGGTCTGGTTCTGGTCCGGTCTGGTTCGGTCTGGTTCTGGTCCGGTCTGGTTCGGTCTGGTTCTGGTCCGGTCTGGTTCGGTCTGGTTCTGGTCCGGTCTGGTTCGGTCTGGTTCTGGTCCGGTCTGGTTCGGTTCGGTCTGTTCTGGTCCGGTCCTGGTCTGGTCCGGTCCTGGTTCAGTCCGGTCAAACCTGGTTCAGTCCGGTCAAACCTGGTTCAGTCTTGTCTTGTCTTGTCTTGTCTGGTTCGGTCTGGTTCTGGTCCGGTCTGGTTTGGTCTGGTTCGGTCTGGTCTGGTTCGGTCTGGTTCGTTCTGGTCTGGTCCTGTTCTGGTCTGGTCCTGTTCTGTCTGGTCTGGTTCGGTCTGGTCTGGTTCGGTCTGGTTCGGTTCGGTCTGGTTCAGTCCGGTCTGGTTCGGTCTGGTTCTGGTCCGGTCTGGTTCGGTTCGGTCTGTTCTGGTTCGGGTCCGGTCCTGGTCTGGTCCCGGTCCGGTCCGGTCCCGGTCTGGTCTGGTCTGGTCCGGTCCCGGTCCTGGTCAAACCTGGTTCAGTCTGGTCAAACCTGGTTCAGTCTGGTCAAACCTGGTTCAGTCTGGTCAAACCTGGTTCAGTCTGGTCAAACCTGGTTCAGTCTGGGTCTTGTCTTGTCTTGTCTTGTCTTGTCTGTTCCGGTCCTGGTCTGGTCCGGTCCTGGTCTGGTCCGGGTCCTGGTCTGGTTCGGTCTGGTCTGGTTTGGTCTGGTTCGGTCTGGTCTGGTTCGGTCTGGTTCGTTCTGGTCTGGTCCTGTTCTGGTCTGGTCCTGTTCTGTCTGGTCTGGTTCGGTCCGGGTCTTGTCTGGTCTGGTCTGGTTCGGTCCTGGTCTTGTCTGGTCTGGTCTGGTCCGGTCCCGGTCTGGTCCGGTCCCGGTCTGGTCAAACCTGGTTCAGTCTGGTCAAACCTGGTTCAGTCTGGTCAAACCTGGTTCAGTCTGGTCAAACCTGGTTCAGTCTGGTCAAACCTGGTTCAGTCTGGGTCTTGTCTTGTCTTGTCTTGTCTTGTCTTGTCTTGTCTTGTCTTGTCTTGTCTGTTCCGGTCCTGGTCTGGTCTGGTCCTGGTCTGGTTCGGTCTGGTCTGGTTTGGTCTGGTTCGGTCTGGTTCGTTCTGGTCTGGTTCGTTCTGGTCTGGTTCGGTCTGGTCTGGTTCGGTCTGTTCTGGTTCTGGTCTGGTCCTGGTCTGGTTCGGTCTGGTCCGGTCCTGGTCTGGTTCGGTCTGGTTCGGTCTGGTCTGGTTCGGTCTGGTTCGGTTCAGTCTGGTCTGGTCGGTTCGGTTCGGTCTGGTCTGGTTCGGTCTGGTCCGGTCCTGGTCTGGTCAAATCTGGTTCGGTCTGGTTCGGTTCGGTCTCGTTCTGGTCTAGTTCTGGTTCGTTCTGGTCTAGTTCTGGTTCGGGTCTGGTCTTGTTCGGTCTGGTTCGGTCTGGTCTGTTCTGGTCTGTTCTGGTCTGGTTCGGTCTGGTCCGGTCCTGGTCTGGTTCGGTCTGGTCTGGTCAAATCTGGTCTGGTTCGGTCTTGTCTTGTCTGGTTCTGTCTGTTCTGGTCTGGTTCGGTCTGGTTCGGTCTGTTCTGGTCTGGCTCTGTCTGGTTCGGTCTGGTCCGGTTCGGTCTGGTCCGGTCTGGTTCGGTCTGGTTCGGTCTAGTCTGGTCCTGGTCTGGTCCGGTCTGGTTCGGTCTGGTTCGGGTCTGGTCTGGTCTGGTCTTTTTCGGTCTGGTTCGGGTCTGGTCTGGTCTGGTTCGGTCTGGTCTGGTCTGGTCTGGTCTAGTTCGGTCTGGTCTGGTTCGGCTGGTTCGGGTCTGGTCTGGTTCGGTCTGGTCTGGTTGGGTCTGTCTGGTCGGGTCTGGTTCGGTCTGGTCTGGTTCAGTCTGGTCTGGTTCAGTCTGGTCTGGTTCAGTCTTGTCTGGTTCAGTCTTGTCTTGTCTTGTCTTGTCTTGTCTTGTCTTGTCTGTTCCGGTCCTGGTCTGGTCCTGTTCTGGTCTGGTTCTGGTCCGGTCTGGTTCGGTTCGGTCTGTTCTGGTTCGGGTCCGGTCTGGTTCGGTTCGGTCTGTTCTGGTCTGGTTCGGTCCGGTCTGGTTCGGTCCGGTCCTGGTCTTGTCTGGTCTGGTCTGGTCCGGGTCTGGTCAAACCTGGTTCAGTCTGGTCAAACCTGGTTCAGTCTGGTCAAACCTGGTTCAGTCTGGTCAAACCTGGTTCAGTCTGGTCAAACCTGGTTCAGTCTGGTCAAACCTGGTTCAGTCTTGTCTTGTCTTGTCTTGTCTTGTCTTGTCTGTTCCGGTCCTGGTCTGGTCAGGTCCTGGTCTGGTCCGGTCTGGTTCGGTCTGGTTCTGGTCCGGTCTGGTTCGGTCTGGTTCTGGTCCGGTCTGGTTCGGTCTGGTTCTGGTCCGGTCTGGTTCGGTCTGGTTCTGGTCCGGTCTGGTTCGGTTCGGTCTGTTCTGGTCCGGTCCTGGTCTGGTCCGGTCCTGGTTCAGTCCGGTCAAACCTGGTTCAGTCCGGTCAAACCTGGTTCAGTCCGGTCAAACCTGGTTCAGTCCGGTCAAACCTGGTTCAGTCTTGTCTGGTCCGGTCTGGTCCTGTCTGGTCCGGTCTGGTCCTGTCTGGTTCGGGTCTTGTCCTGTCTGGTTCGGGTCTTGTCTTGTCTTGTCTTGTCTTGTCTTGTCTTGTCTTGTCTTGTCTTGTCTTGTCTTGTCTTGTCTTGTCTTGTCTTGTCTTGTCTTGTCTTGTCTTGTCTTGTCTTGTCTTGTCTTGTCTGTTCCGGTCCTGGTCTGGTCTGGTCTGGTCCTGGTCTGGTTCGGTCTGGTCTGGTTTGGTCTGGTTCGGTCTGGTTCGTTCTGGTCTGGTTCGTTCTGGTCTGGTTCGTTCTGGTCTGGTCTGGTCCGGTCTGGTCCTGTTCTGGTCTGGTTCTGGTCCGGTCTGGTTCGGTTCGGTCTGTTCTGGTTCGGGTCTGGTTCGGTCCGGTCTGGTTCGGTCCGGTCCTGGTCTGGTCTGGTCTGGTCTGGTCCGGTCCCGGTCTGGTCAAACCTGGTTCAGTCTGGTCAAACCTGGTTCAGTCTGGGTCTTGTCTTGTCTTGTCTTGTCTTGTCTGTTCCGGTCCTGGTCTGGTCCGGTCCTGGTCTGGTCCGGGTCCTGGTCTGGTTCGGTCTGGTCTGGTTTGGTCTGGTTCGGTCTGGTCTGGTTCGGTCTGGTTCGTTCTGGTCTGGTCCTGTTCTGGTCTGGTCCTGTTCTGTCTGGTCTGGTTCGGTCCGGGTCTTGTCTGGTCTGGTCTGGTTCGGTCCTGGTCTTGTCTGGTCTGGTCTGGTCCGGTCCCGGTCTGGTCCGGTCCCGGTCTGGTCAAACCTGGTTCAGTCTGGTCAAACCTGGTTCAGTCTGGTCAAACCTGGTTCAGTCTGGTCAAACCTGGTTCAGTCTGGTCAAACCTGGTTCAGTCTGGGTCTTGTCTTGTCTTGTCTTGTCTTGTCTTGTCTTGTCTTGTCTTGTCTGTTCCGGTCCTGGTCTGGTCTGGTCCTGGTCTGGTTCGGTCTGGTCTGGTTTGGTCTGGTTCGGTCTGGTTCGTTCTGGTCTGGTTCGTTCTGGTCTGGTTCGGTCTGGTCTGGTTCGGTCTGTTCTGGTTCTGGTCTGGTCCTGGTCTGGTTCGGTCTGGTCCGGTCCTGGTCTGGTTCGGTCTGGTTCGGTCTGGTCTGGTTCGGTCTGGTTCGGTTCAGTCTGGTCTGGTTCGGTTCGGTCTGGTCTGGTTCGGTCTGGTCCGGTCCTGGTCTGGTCAAATCTGGTTCGGTCTGGTTCGGTTCGGTCTCGTTCTGGTCTAGTTCTGGTTCGTTCTGGTCTAGTTCTGGTTCGGGTCTGGTCTTGTTCGGTCTGGTTCGGTCTGGTCTGTTCTGGTCTGTTCTGGTCTGGTTCGGTCTGGTCCGGTCCTGGTCTGGTTCGGTCTGGTCTGGTCAAATCTGGTCTGGTTCGGTCTTGTCTTGTCTGGTTCTGTCTGTTCTGGTCTGGTTCGGTCTGGTTCGGTCTGTTCTGGTCTGGCTCTGTCTGGTTCGGTCTGGTCCGGTTCGGTCTGGTCCGGTCTGGTTCGGTCTGGTTCGGTCTAGTCTGGTCCTGGTCTGGTCCGGTCTGGTTCGGTCTGGTTCGGGTCTGGTCTGGTCTGGTCTTTTTCGGTCTGGTTCGGGTCTGGTCTGGTCTGGTTCGGTCTGGTCTGGTCTGGTCTGGTCTAGTTCGGTCTGGTCTGGTTCGGCTGGTTCGGGTCTGGTCTGGTTCGGTCTGGTCTGGTTGGGTCTGTCTGGTTGGGTCTGGTTCGGTCTGGTCTGGTTCAGTCTGGTCTGGTTCAGTCTGGTCTGGTTCAGTCTTGTCTTGTCTTGTCTTGTCTTGTCTTGTCTTGTCTGTTCCGGTCCTGGTCTGGTCCTGTTCTGGTCTGGTTCTGGTCCGGTCTGGTTCGGTCTGTTCTGGTTCGGGTCCGGTCTGGTTCGGTTCGGTCTGTTCTGGTCTGGTTCGGTCCGGTCTGGTTCGGTCCGGTCCTGGTCTTGTCTGGTCTGGTCTGGTCCGGGTCTGGTCAAACCTGGTTCAGTCTGGTCAAACCTGGTTCAGTCTGGTCAAACCTGGTTCAGTCTGGTCAAACCTGGTTCAGTCTGGTCAAACCTGGTTCAGTCTGGTCAAACCTGGTTCAGTCTTGTCTTGTCTTGTCTTGTCTTGTCTTGTCTGTTCCGGTCCTGGTCTGGTCCGGTCCTGGTCTGGTCCGGTCAAACCTGGTTCAGTCCGGTCAAACCTGGTTCAGTCTTGTCTTGTCTTGTCTTGTCTGGTTCGGTCTGGTTCTGGTCCGGTCTGGTTCGGTCTGGTTCTGGTCCGGTCTGGTTCGGTCTGGTTCTGGTCCGGTCTGGTTCGGTCTGGTTCTGGTCCGGTCTGGTTCGGTCTGGTTCTGGTCCGGTCTGGTTCGGTCTGGTTCTGGTCCGGTCTGGTTCGGTCTGGTTCTGGTCCGGTCTGGTTCGGTTCGGTCTGTTCTGGTCCGGTCCTGGTCTGGTCCGGTCCTGGTTCAGTCCGGTCAAACCTGGTTCAGTCCGGTCAAACCTGGTTCAGTCCGGTCAAACCTGGTTCAGTCCGGTCAAACCTGGTTCAGTCTTGTCTGGTCCGGTCTTGTCCTGTCTGGTTCGGGTCTTGTCCTGTCTGGTTCGGGTCTTGTCCTGTCTGGTTCGGGTCTTGTCCTGTCTGGTTCGGGTCTTGTCCTGTCTGGTTCGGGTCTTGTCCTGTCTGGTTCGGGTCTTGTCTTGTCTTGTCTTGTCTTGTCTTGTCTTGTCTTGTCTTGTCTTGTCTTGTCTTGTCTTGTCTTGTCTTGTCTTGTCTTGTCTTGTCTTGTCTTGTCTTGTCTTGTCTGTTCCGGTCCTGGTCTGGTCTGGTCTGGTCTGGTCCTGGTCTGGTTCGGTCTGGTCTGGTTTGGTCTGGTTCGGTCTGGTTCGTTCTGGTCTGGTTCGTTCTGGTCTGGTTGGGTCTGTCTGGTTGGGTCTGGTTCGGTCTGGTCTGGTTCAGTCTGGTCTGGTTCAGTCTTGTCTGGTTCAGTCTTGTCTTGTCTTGTCTGTTCCGGTCCTGGTCTGGTCCTGTTCTGGTCTGGTTCTGGTCCGGTCTGGTTCGGTTCGGTCTGTTCTGGTCTGGTTCGGTCCGGTCCTGGTCTTGTCTGGTCTGGTCTGGTCCGGGTCTGGTCAAACCTGGTTCAGTCTGGTCAAACCTGGTTCAGTCTGGTCAAACCTGGTTCAGTCTGGTCAAACCTGGTTCAGTCTGGTCAAACCTGGTCTTGTCTTGTCTTGTCTTGTCTTGTCTTGTCTTGTCTTGTCTTGTCTTGTCTTGTCTTGTCTTGTCCGGTCCTGGTCTGGTCCGGTCCTGGTCTGGTTCGGTCTGGTCTGGTTTGGTCTGGTTCGGTCTGGTTCGTTCTGGTCTGGTTCGTTCTGGTCTGGTTCGTTCTGGTCTGGTCTGGTTCGGTCTGGTCTGGTTCGGGTCTGGTCTGGTTCGGTCTGGTTCGGTTCGGTCTGGTCTGGTCTGGTTCGTTCTGGTCTGGTTCGGTCTGGTCTGGTTCGGGTCAGGTTCGGTCTGGTCTGGTTCGGTCTGGTTCGTTCTGGTTCGGTTCAGTCTGGTCTGGCTCTGTCTGGTTCGGTCTGGTCTGGTTTGATCTGGTCCGGTCTGGTTCGGTCTGGTTCGGTCTAGTCTGGTCCTGGTCTGGTCTGGTTCGGTCTGGTTCGTTCTGTTCTGGTCTGGTTCGGTCTGGTTCGGTCTGGTTTGTTCTGGTCTGATCTGGTTGGGTCTGGTTCGGTCTGGTTTGTTCTGGTCTGATCTGGTTGGGTCTGGTTCGGTTCGGTCTGGTCTGGTCTTGTCTGTTCTGGTTCGTTCTGGTTCGGTTCGGTCTGTTCTGGTCTAGTTCGGGTTCTGTCTGGTTCTGTCTGGTCTGGTCTGGTCTGGTCCGGTCCGGTCGGGTCTGGTTCGGTCTAGTCTGGGTCTGGTCTGGTTCGTTCTGGTTCGGTCTGGTCTGGTTCGGTCTGGTTCGGTCTGTTCTGGTCTGGTTCTGGTCCGGTCAGGTTCGGTCTGGTTCGGTCTGTTCTGGTCTGGTTCTGGTCCGGTCTGGTTCGGTCTGGTTCGGTCTGGTCTGGTCTGGTTCAGTCTGGTCTGGTTCAGTCTGGTCTGGTTCAGTCTTGTCTTGTCTTGTCTTGTCTTGTCTTGTCTTGTCTTGTCTTGTCTTGTCTTGTCTGTTCCGGTCCTGGTCTGGTCTGGTCTGGTCCTGGTCTGGTTCGGTCTGGTCTGGTTTGGTCTGGTTCGGTCTGGTTCGTTCTGGTCTGGTTCGTTCTGGTCTGGTTCGTTCTGGTCTGGTCTGGTTCGGTCTGGTCTGGTTCGGGTCTGGTCTGGTTCGGTCTGGTTCGGTTCGGTCTGGTCTGGTCTGGTTCGTTCTGGTCTGGTTCGGTCTGGTCTGGTTCGGGTCAGGTTCGGTCTGGTCTGGTTCGGTCTGGTTCGTTCTGGTTCGGTTCAGTCTGGTCTGGCTCTGTCTGGTTCGGTCTGGTCCGGTCTCGTCTGGTCTGGTTCGGTTCGGTCTGGTTCGGTCTGGTCTGGTCCGGTCTGGTTCGGTCTGGTCTAGTTCGGTCTGGTTCGGTCTAGTCTGGGTCTGGTCTGGTTCGGTCTAGTCTGGGTCTGGTCTAGTTCGGTCTGGTTCGGTTCGGTCTGTTCTGGTCTGGTTCGGGTTCTGTCTGGTTCTGTCTGGTCTGGTCTGGTCTGGTCCGGTCCGGTCGGGTCTGGTTCGGTCTAGTCTGGGTCTGGTCTGGTTCGTTCTGGTTCGGTCTGGTCTGGTCTGGTTCGGTCTGTTCTGGTCTGGTTCTGGTCCGGTCTGGTTCGGTCTGGTTCGGTCTGTTCTGGTCTGGTTCTGGTCCGGTCTGGTTCGGTCTGGTTCTGGTCCGGTCTGGTTCGGTTCGGTCTGTTCTGGTCCGGTCCTGGTCTGGTCCGGTCCTGGTCTGGTCCGGTCCGGTCAAACCTGGTTCAGTCCGGTCAAACCTGGTTCAGTCCGGTCAAACCTGGTTCAGTCTTGTCTTGTCTTGTCTTGTCTTGTCTGTTCCGGTCCTGGTCTGGTTCTGGTCCGGTCTGGTTCGGTCTGGTTCTGGTCCGGTCTGGTTCGGTTCGGTCTGTTCTGGTTCGGGTCCGGTCCTGGTCTGGTCCCGGTCCGGTCCGGTCCCGGTCTGGTCTGGTCTGGTCCGGTCCCGGTCTGGTCAAACCTGGTTCAGTCTGGTCAAACCTGGTTCAGTCTGGTCAAACCTGGTTCAGTCTGGTCAAACCTGGTTCAGTCTGGTCAAACCTGGTTCAGTCTGGTCAAACCTGGTTCAGTCTGGGTCTTGTCTTGTCTTGTCTTGTCTTGTCTGTTCCGGTCCTGGTCTGGTCCGGTCCTGGTCTGGTCCGGTCCTGGTCCTGGTCTGGTTCGGTCTGGTCTGGTTTGGTCTGGTTCGGTCTGGTCTGGTTCGGTCTGGTTCGTTCTGGTCTGGTCCTGTTCTGGTCTGGTCCTGTTCTGTCTGGTCTGGTTCGGTCTGGTCTGGTTCGGTCTGGTTCGGTTCGGTCTGGTTCAGTCCGGTCTGGTTCGGTCTGGTTCTGGTCCGGTCTGGTTCGGTTCGGTCTGTTCTGGTTCGGGTCCGGTCCTGGTCTGGTCCCGGTCCGGTCCGGTCCCGGTCTGGTCTGGTCTGGTCCGGTCCCGGTCTGGTCAAACCTGGTTCAGTCTGGTCAAACCTGGTTCAGTCTGGTCAAACCTGGTTCAGTCTGGTCAAACCTGGTTCAGTCTGGTCAAACCTGGTTCAGTCTGGTCAAACCTGGTTCAGTCTGGGTCTTGTCTTGTCTTGTCTTGTCTTGTCTGTTCCGGTCCTGGTCTGGTCCGGTCCTGGTCTGGTCCGGTCCTGGTCCTGGTCTGGTTCGGTCTGGTCTGGTTTGGTCTGGTTCGGTCTGGTCTGGTTCGGTCTGGTTCGTTCTGGTCTGGTCCTGTTCTGGTCTGGTCCTGTTCTGTCTGGTCTGGTTCGGTCCGGGTCTTGTCTGGTCTGGTCTGGTTCGGTCCTGGTCTTGTCTGGTCTGGTCTGGTCCGGTCCCGGTCTGGTCCGGTCCCGGTCTGGTCAAACCTGGTTCAGTCTGGTCAAACCTGGTTCAGTCTGGTCAAACCTGGTTCAGTCTGGTCAAACCTGGTTCAGTCTGGTCAAACCTGGTTCAGTCTGGGTCTTGTCTTGTCTTGTCTTGTCTTGTCTTGTCTTGTCTTGTCTTGTCTTGTCTGTTCCGGTCCTGGTCTGGTCTGGTCCTGGTCTGGTTCGGTCTGGTCTGGTTTGGTCTGGTTCGGTCTGGTTCGTTCTGGTCTGGTTCGTTCTGGTCTGGTTCGGTCTGGTCTGGTTCGGTCTGTTCTGGTTCTGGTCTGGTCCTGGTCTGGTTCGGTCTGGTCCGGTCCTGGTCTGGTTCGGTCTGGTTCGGTCTGGTCTGGTTCGGTCTGGTTCGGTTCAGTCTGGTCTGGTCTGGTTCGGTTCGGTCTGGTCTGGTTCGGTCTGGTCCGGTCCTGGTCTGGTCAAATCTGGTTCGGTCTGGTTCGGTTCGGTCTCGTTCTGGTCTAGTTCTGGTTCGTTCTGGTCTAGTTCTGGTTCGGGTCTGGTCTTGTTCGGTCTGGTTCGGTCTGGTCTGTTCTGGTCTGTTCTGGTCTGGTTCGGTCTGGTCCGGTCCTGGTCTGGTTCGGTCTGGTCTGGTCAAATCTGGTCTGGTTCGGTCTTGTCTTGTCTGGTTCTGTCTGTTCTGGTCTGGTTCGGTCTGGTTCGGTCTGTTCTGGTCTGGCTCTGTCTGGTTCGGTCTGGTCCGGTTCGGTCTGGTCCGGTCTGGTTCGGTCTGGTTCGGTCTAGTCTGGTCCTGGTCTGGTCCGGTCTGGTTCGGTCTGGTTCGGGTCTGGTCTGGTCTGGTCTTTTTCGGTCTGGTTCGGGTCTGGTCTGGTCTGGTTCGGTCTGGTCTGGTCTGGTCTGGTCTAGTTCGGTCTGGTCTGGTTCGGCTGGTTCGGGTCTGGTCTGGTTCGGTCTGGTCTGGTTGGGTCTGTCTGGTTGGGTCTGGTTCGGTCTGGTCTGGTTCAGTCTGGTCTGGTTCAGTCTGGTCTGGTTCAGTCTTGTCTGGTTCAGTCTTGTCTTGTCTTGTCTTGTCTTGTCTTGTCTTGTCTGTTCCGGTCCTGGTCTGGTCCTGTTCTGGTCTGGTTCTGGTCCGGTCTGGTTCGGTCTGTTCTGGTTCGGGTCCGGTCTGGTTCGGTTCGGTCTGTTCTGGTCTGGTTCGGTCCGGTCTGGTTCGGTCCGGTCCTGGTCTTGTCTGGTCTGGTCTGGTCCGGGTCTGGTCAAACCTGGTTCAGTCTGGTCAAACCTGGTTCAGTCTGGTCAAACCTGGTTCAGTCTGGTCAAACCTGGTTCAGTCTGGTCAAACCTGGTTCAGTCTGGTCAAACCTGGTTCAGTCTTGTCTTGTCTTGTCTTGTCTTGTCTGTTCCGGTCCTGGTCTGGTCCGGTCCTGGTCTGGTCCGGTCAAACCTGGTTCAGTCCGGTCAAACCTGGTTCAGTCTTGTCTTGTCTTGTCTTGTCTGGTTCGGTCTGGTTCTGGTCCGGTCTGGTTCGGTCTGGTTCTGGTCCGGTCTGGTTCGGTCTGGTTCTGGTCCGGTCTGGTTCGGTCTGGTTCTGGTCCGGTCTGGTTCGGTCTGGTTCTGGTCCGGTCTGGTTCGGTCTGGTTCTGGTCCGGTCTGGTTCGGTCTGGTTCTGGTCCGGTCTGGTTCGGTTCGGTCTGTTCTGGTCCGGTCCTGGTCTGGTCCGGTCCTGGTTCAGTCCGGTCAAACCTGGTTCAGTCCGGTCAAACCTGGTTCAGTCCGGTCAAACCTGGTTCAGTCTTGTCTGGTCCGGTCTTGTCCTGTCTGGTTCGGGTCTTGTCCTGTCTGGTTCGGGTCTTGTCCTGTCTGGTTCGGGTCTTGTCCTGTCTGGTTCGGGTCTTGTCCTGTCTGGTTCGGGTCTTGTCCTGTCTGGTTCGGGTCTTGTCCTGTCTGGTTCGGGTCTTGTCTTGTCTGGTTCGGGTCTTGTCTTGTCTGGTTCGGGTCTTGTCTTGTCTGGTTCGGGTCTTGTCTTGTCTTGTCTTGTCTTGTCTTGTCTTGTCTTGTCTTGTCTTGTCTTGTCTTGTCTTGTCTTGTCTTGTCTTGTCTTGTCTTGTCTTGTCTGTTCCGGTCCTGGTCTGGTCTGGTCCTGGTCTGGTTCGGTCTGGTCTGGTTTGGTCTGGTTCGGTCTGGTTCGTTCTGGTCTGGTTCGTTCTGGTCTGGTTCGGTCTGGTCTGGTTCGGTCTGTTCTGGTTCTGGTCTGGTCCTGGTCTGGTTCGGTCTGGTCCGGTCCTGGTCTGGTTCGGTCTGGTTCGGTCTGGTCTGGTTCGGTCTGGTTCGGTTCAGTCTGGTCTGGTCTGGTTCGGTTCGGTCTGGTCTGGTTCGGTCTGGTCCGGTCCTGGTCTGGTCAAATCTGGTTCGGTCTGGTTCGGTTCGGTCTCGTTCTGGTCTAGTTCTGGTTCGTTCTGGTCTAGTTCTGGTTCGGGTCTGGTCTTGTTCGGTCTGGTTCGGTCTGGTCTGTTCTGGTCTGTTCTGGTCTGGTTCGGTCTGGTCCGGTCCTGGTCTGGTTCGGTCTGGTCTGGTCAAATCTGGTCTGGTTCGGTCTTGTCTTGTCTGGTTCTGTCTGTTCTGGTCTGGTTCGGTCTGGTTCGGTCTGTTCTGGTCTGGCTCTGTCTGGTTCGGTCTGGTCCGGTTCGGTCTGGTCCGGTCTGGTTCGGTCTGGTTCGGTCTAGTCTGGTCCTGGTCTGGTCCGGTCTGGTTCGGTCTGGTTCGGGTCTGGTCTGGTCTGGTCTTTTTCGGTCTGGTTCGGGTCTGGTCTGGTCTGGTTCGGTCTGGTCTGGTCTGGTCTGGTCTGGTTCGGCTGGTTCGGGTCTGGTCTGGTTCGGTCTGGTCTGGTTGGGTCTGTCTGGTTGGGTCTGGTTCGGTCTGGTCTGGTTCAGTCTGGTCTGGTTCAGTCTTGTCTGGTTCAGTCTTGTCTTGTCTTGTCTTGTCTTGTCTTGTCTTGTCTGTTCCGGTCCTGGTCTGGTCCTGTTCTGGTCTGGTTCTGGTCCGGTCTGGTTCGGTTCGGTCTGTTCTGGTTCGGGTCTGGTCTGGTTCGGTTCGGTCTGTTCTGGTCTGGTTCGGTCCGGTCCTGGTCTTGTCTGGTCTGGTCTGGTCCGGGTCTGGTCAAACCTGGTTCAGTCTGGTCAAACCTGGTTCAGTCTGGTCAAACCTGGTTCAGTCTGGTCAAACCTGGTTCAGTCTGGTCAAACCTGGTTCAGTCTGGTCAAACCTGGTCTTGTCTTGTCTTGTCTTGTCTTGTCTTGTCTTGTCTTGTCTTGTCTTGTCTTGTCTTGTCTTGTCTGTTCCGGTCCTGGTCTGGTCTGGTCTGGTCCTGGTCTGGTTCGGTCTGGTCTGGTTTGGTCTGGTTCGGTCTGGTTCGTTCTGGTCTGGTTCGTTCTGGTCTGGTTCGGTCTGGTCTGGTTCGGTCTGTTCTGGTTCTGGTCTGGTCCTGGTCTGGTTCGGTCTGGTCCGGTCCTGGTCTGGTTCGGTCTGGTTCGGTCTGGTCTGGTTCGGTCTGGTTCGGTTCAGTCTGGTCTGGTCTGGTTCGGTTCGGTCTGGTCTGGTTCGGTCTGGTCCGGTCCTGGTCTGGTCAAATCTGGTTCGGTCTGGTTCGGTTCGGTCTCGTTCTGGTCTAGTTCTGGTTCGTTCTGGTCTAGTTCTGGTTCGGGTCTGGTCTTGTTCGGTCTGGTTCGGTCTGGTCTGTTCTGGTCTGTTCTGGTCTGGTTCGGTCTGGTCCGGTCCTGGTCTGGTTCGGTCTGGTCTGGTCAAATCTGGTCTGGTTCGGTCTTGTCTTGTCTGGTTCTGTCTGTTCTGGTCTGGTTCGGTCTGGTTCGGTCTGTTCTGGTCTGGCTCTGTCTGGTTCGGTCTGGTCCGGTTCGGTCTGGTCCGGTCTGGTTCGGTCTGGTTCGGTCTAGTCTGGTCCTGGTCTGGTCCGGTCTGGTTCGGTCTGGTTCGGGTCTGGTCTGGTCTGGTCTTTTTCGGTCTGGTTCGGGTCTGGTCTGGTCTGGTTCGGTCTGGTCTGGTCTGGTCTGGTCTAGTTCGGTCTGGTCTGGTTCGGCTGGTTCGGGTCTGGTCTGGTTCGGTCTGGTCTGGTTGGGTCTGTCTGGTTGGGTCTGGTTCGGTCTGGTCTGGTTCAGTCTGGTCTGGTTCAGTCTGGTCTGGTTCAGTCTTGTCTGGTTCAGTCTTGTCTTGTCTTGTCTTGTCTTGTCTTGTCTTGTCTGTTCCGGTCCTGGTCTGGTCCTGTTCTGGTCTGGTTCTGGTCCGGTCTGGTTCGGTCTGTTCTGTTCTGGTCCGGTCTGGTTCGGTTCGGTCTGTTCTGGTCTGGTTCGGTCCGGTCTGGTTCGGTCCGGTCCTGGTCTTGTCTGGTCTGGTCTGGTCCGGGTCTGGTCAAACCTGGTTCAGTCTGGTCAAACCTGGTTCAGTCTGGTCAAACCTGGTTCAGTCTGGTCAAACCTGGTTCAGTCTGGTCAAAGCTGGTTCAGTCTGGTCAAACCTGGTTCAGTCTTGTCTTGTCTTGTCTTGTCTTGTCTTGTCTGTTCCGGTCCTGGTCTGGTCCGGTCCTGGTATGGTCCGGTCAAACATGGTTCAGTCCGGTCAAACCTGGTTCAGTCTTGTCTTGTCTTGTCTTGTCTGGTTCGGTCTGGTTCTGGTCCGGTCTGGTTCGGTCTGGTTCTGGTCCGGTCTGGTTCGGTCTGGTTCTGGTCCGGTCTGGTTCGGTCTGGTTCTGGTCCGGTCTGGTTCGGTCTGGTTCTGGTCCGGTCTGGTTCGGTCTGGTTCTGGTCCGGTCTGGTTCGGTCTGGTTCTGGTCCGGTCTGGTTCGGTCTGGTTCTGGTCCGGTCTGGTTCGGTTCGGTCTGTTCTGGTCCGGTCCTGGTCTGGTCCGGTCCTGGTTCAGTCCGGTCAAACCTGGTTCAGTCCGGTCAAACCTGGTTCAGTCCGGTCAAACCTGGTTCAGTCCGGTCAAACCTGGTTCAGTCTTGTCTGGTCCGGTCTTGTCCTGTCTGGTTCGGGTCTTGTCCTGTCTGGTTCGGGTCTTGTCCTGTCTGGTTCGGGTCTTGTCCTGTCTGGTTCGGGTCTTGTCTTGTCTTGTCTTGTCTTGTCTTGTCTTGTCTTGTCTTGTCTTGTCTTGTCTTGTCTTGTCTTGTCTTGTCTTGTCTTGTCTTGTCTTGTCTTGTCTTGTCTTGTCTTGTCTTGTCTTGTCTTGTCTTGTCTTGTCTTGTCTTGTCTTGTCTGTTCCGGTCCTGGTCTGGTCTGGTCTGGTCCTGGTCTGGTTCGGTCTGGTCTGGTTTGGTCTGGTTCGGTCTGGTTCGTTCTGGTCTGGTTCGTTCTGGTCTGGTTCGTTCTGGTCTGGTCTGGTTCGGTCTGGTCTGGTTCGGGTCTGGTCTGGTTCGGTCTGGTTCGGTTCGGTCTGGTCTGGTCTGGTTCGTTCTGGTCTGGTTCGGTCTGGTCTGGTTCGGGTCAGGTTCGGTCTGGTCTGGTTCGGTCTGGTTCGTTCTGGTTCGGTTCAGTCTGGTCTGGCTCTGTCTGGTTCGGTCTGGTCCGGTCTCGTCTGGTCTGGTTCGGTTCGGTCTGGTTCGGTCTGGTCTGGTCCGGTCTGGTTCGGTCTGGTCTAGTTCGGTCTGGTTCGGTCTAGTCTGGGTCTGGTCTGGTTCGGTCTAGTCTGGGTCTGGTCTAGTTCGGTCTGGTTCGGTTCGGTCTGTTCTGGTCTGGTTCGGGTTCTGTCTGGTTCTGTCTGGTCTGGTCTGGTCTGGTCCGGTCCGGTCGGGTCTGGTTCGGTCTAGTCTGGGTCTGGTCTGGTTCGTTCTGGTTCGGTCTGGTCTGGTTCGGTCTGGTCTGGTCTGGTTCGGTCTGTTCTGGTCTGGTTCTGGTCCGGTCTGGTTCGGTCTGGTTCGGTCTGTTCTGGTCTGGTTCTGGTCCGGTCTGGTTCGGTCTGGTTCTGGTCCGGTCTGGTTCGGTTCGGTCTGTTCTGGTCCGGTCCTGGTCTGGTCCGGTCCTGGTCTGGTCCGGTCCGGTCAAACCTGGTTCAGTCCGGTCAAACCTGGTTCAGTCCGGTCAAACCTGGTTCAGTCTTGTCTTGTCTTGTCTTGTCTTGTCTGTTCCGGTCCTGGTCTGGTTCTGGTCCGGTCTGGTTCGGTCTGGTTCTGGTCCGGTCTGGTTCGGTTCGGTCTGTTCTGGTTCGGGTCCGGTCCTGGTCTGGTCCCGGTCCGGTCCGGTCCCGGTCTGGTCTGGTCTGGTCCGGTCCCGGTCTGGTCAAACCTGGTTCAGTCTGGTCAAACCTGGTTCAGTCTGGTCAAACCTGGTTCAGTCTGGTCAAACCTGGTTCAGTCTGGTCAAACCTGGTTCAGTCTGGTCAAACCTGGTTCAGTCTGGGTCTTGTCTTGTCTTGTCTTGTCTTGTCTGTTCCGGTCCTGGTCTGGTCCGGTCCTGGTCTGGTCCGGTCCTGGTCCTGGTCTGGTTCGGTCTGGTCTGGTTTGGTCTGGTTCGGTCTGGTCTGGTTCGGTCTGGTTCGTTCTGGTCTGGTCCTGTTCTGGTCTGGTCCTGTTCTGTCTGGTCTGGTTCGGTCTGGTCTGGTTCGGTCTGGTTCGGTTCGGTCTGGTTCAGTCCGGTCTGGTTCGGTCTGGTTCTGGTCCGGTCTGGTTCGGTTCGGTCTGTTCTGGTTCGGGTCCGGTCCTGGTCTGGTCCCGGTCCGGTCCGGTCCCGGTCTGGTCTGGTCTGGTCCGGTCCCGGTCTGGTCAAACCTGGTTCAGTCTGGTCAAACCTGGTTCAGTCTGGTCAAACCTGGTTCAGTCTGGTCAAACCTGGTTCAGTCTGGTCAAACCTGGTTCAGTCTGGTCAAACCTGGTTCAGTCTGGGTCTTGTCTTGTCTTGTCTTGTCTTGTCTGTTCCGGTCCTGGTCTGGTCCGGTCCTGGTCTGGTCCGGTCCTGGTCCTGGTCTGGTTCGGTCTGGTCTGGTTTGGTCTGGTTCGGTCTGGTCTGGTTCGGTCTGGTTCGTTCTGGTCTGGTCCTGTTCTGGTCTGGTCCTGTTCTGTCTGGTCTGGTTCGGTCCGGGTCTTGTCTGGTCTGGTCTGGTTCGGTCCTGGTCTTGTCTGGTCTGGTCTGGTCCGGTCCCGGTCTGGTCCGGTCCCGGTCTGGTCAAACCTGGTTCAGTCTGGTCAAACCTGGTTCAGTCTGGTCAAACCTGGTTCAGTCTGGTCAAACCTGGTTCAGTCTGGTCAAACCTGGTTCAGTCTGGGTCTTGTCTTGTCTTGTCTTGTCTTGTCTTGTCTTGTCTTGTCTTGTCTGTTCCGGTCCTGGTCTGGTCTGGTCCTGGTCTGGTTCGGTCTGGTCTGGTTTGGTCTGGTTCGGTCTGGTTCGTTCTGGTCTGGTTCGTTCTGGTCTGGTTCGGTCTGGTCTGGTTCGGTCTGTTCTGGTTCTGGTCTGGTCCTGGTCTGGTTCGGTCTGGTCCGGTCCTGGTCTGGTTCGGTCTGGTTCGGTCTGGTCTGGTTCGGTCTGGTTCGGTTCAGTCTGGTCTGGTCTGGTTCGGTTCGGTCTGGTCTGGTTCGGTCTGGTCCGGTCCTGGTCTGGTCAAATCTGGTTCGGTCTGGTTCGGTTCGGTCTCGTTCTGGTCTAGTTCTGGTTCGTTCTGGTCTAGTTCTGGTTCGGGTCTGGTCTTGTTCGGTCTGGTTCGGTCTGGTCTGTTCTGGTCTGTTCTGGTCTGGTTCGGTCTGGTCCGGTCCTGGTCTGGTTCGGTCTGGTCTGGTCAAATCTGGTCTGGTTCGGTCTTGTCTTGTCTGGTTCTGTCTGTTCTGGTCTGGTTCGGTCTGGTTCGGTCTGTTCTGGTCTGGCTCTGTCTGGTTCGGTCTGGTCCGGTTCGGTCTGGTCCGGTCTGGTTCGGTCTGGTTCGGTCTAGTCTGGTCCTGGTCTGGTCCGGTCTGGTTCGGTCTGGTTCGGGTCTGGTCTGGTCTGGTCTTTTTCGGTCTGGTTCGGGTCTGGTCTGGTCTGGTTCGGTCTGGTCTGGTCTGGTCTGGTCTAGTTCGGTCTGGTCTGGTTCGGCTGGTTCGGGTCTGGTCTGGTTCGGTCTGGTCTGGTTGGGTCTGTCTGGTTGGGTCTGGTTCGGTCTGGTCTGGTTCAGTCTGGTCTGGTTCAGTCTGGTCTGGTTCAGTCTTGTCTGGTTCAGTCTTGTCTTGTCTTGTCTTGTCTTGTCTTGTCTTGTCTGTTCCGGTCCTGGTCTGGTCCTGTTCTGGTCTGGTTCTGGTCCGGTCTGGTTCGGTCTGTTCTGGTTCGGGTCCGGTCTGGTTCGGTTCGGTCTGTTCTGGTCTGGTTCGGTCCGGTCTGGTTCGGTCCGGTCCTGGTCTTGTCTGGTCTGGTCTGGTCCGGGTCTGGTCAAACCTGGTTCAGTCTGGTCAAACCTGGTTCAGTCTGGTCAAACCTGGTTCAGTCTGGTCAAACCTGGTTCAGTCTGGTCAAACCTGGTTCAGTCTGGTCAAACCTGGTTCAGTCTTGTCTTGTCTTGTCTTGTCTTGTCTTGTCTGTTCCGGTCCTGGTCTGGTCCGGTCCTGGTCTGGTCCGGTCAAACCTGGTTCAGTCCGGTCAAACCTGGTTCAGTCTTGTCTTGTCTTGTCTTGTCTGGTTCGGTCTGGTTCTGGTCCGGTCTGGTTCGGTCTGGTTCTGGTCCGGTCTGGTTCGGTCTGGTTCTGGTCCGGTCTGGTTCGGTCTGGTTCTGGTCCGGTCTGGTTCGGTCTGGTTCTGGTCCGGTCTGGTTCGGTCTGGTTCTGGTCCGGTCTGGTTCGGTCTGGTTCTGGTCCGGTCTGGTTCGGTCTGGTTCTGGTCCGGTCTGGTTCGGTTCGGTCTGTTCTGGTCCGGTCCTGGTCTGGTCCGGTCCTGGTTCAGTCCGGTCAAACCTGGTTCAGTCCGGTCAAACCTGGTTCAGTCCGGTCAAACCTGGTTCAGTCCGGTCAAACCTGGTTCAGTCTTGTCTGGTCCGGTCTTGTCCTGTCTGGTTCGGGTCTTGTCCTGTCTGGTTCGGGTCTTGTCCTGTCTGGTTCGGGTCTTGTCCTGTCTGGTTCGGGTCTTGTCCTGTCTGGTTCGGGTCTTGTCCTGTCTGGTTCGGGTCTTGTCTTGTCTGGTTCGGGTCTTGTCTTGTCTTGTCTTGTCTTGTCTTGTCTTGTCTTGTCTTGTCTTGTCTTGTCTTGTCTTGTCTTGTCTTGTCTTGTCTTGTCTTGTCTTGTCTTGTCTTGTCTTGTCTTGTCTTGTCTTGTCTTGTCTTGTCTGTTCCGGTCCTGGTCTGGTCTGGTCTGGTCCTGGTCTGGTTCGGTCTGGTCTGGTTTGGTCTGGTTCGGTCTGGTTCGTTCTGGTCTGGTTCGTTCTGGTCTGGTTCGTTCTGGTCTGGTCTGGTTCGGTCTGGTCTGGTTCGGGTCTGGTCTGGTTCGGTCTGGTTCGGTTCGGTCTGGTCTGGTCTGGTTCGTTCTGGTCTGGTTCGGTCTGGTCTGGTTCGGGTCAGGTTCGGTCTGGTCTGGTTCGGTCTGGTTCGTTCTGGTTCGGTTCAGTCTGGTCTGGCTCTGTCTGGTTCGGTCTGGTCCGGTCTCGTCTGGTCTGGTTCGGTTCGGTCTGGTTCGGTCTGGTCTGGTCCGGTCTGGTTCGGTCTGGTCTAGTTCGGTCTGGTTCGGTCTAGTCTGGGTCTGGTCTGGTTCGGTCTAGTCTGGGTCTGGTCTAGTTCGGTCTGGTTCGGTTCGGTCTGTTCTGGTCTGGTTCGGGTTCTGTCTGGTTCTGTCTGGTCTGGTCTGGTCTGGTCCGGTCCGGTCGGGTCTGGTTCGGTCTAGTCTGGGTCTGGTCTGGTTCGTTCTGGTTCGGTCTGGTCTGGTTCGGTCTGGTCTGGTCTGGTTCGGTCTGTTCTGGTCTGGTTCTGGTCCGGTCTGGTTCGGTCTGGTTCGGTCTGTTCTGGTCTGGTTCTGGTCCGGTCTGGTTCGGTCTGGTTCTGGTCCGGTCTGGTTCGGTTCGGTCTGTTCTGGTCCGGTCCTGGTCTGGTCCGGTCCTGGTCTGGTCCGGTCCGGTCAAACCTGGTTCAGTCCGGTCAAACCTGGTTCAGTCCGGTCAAACCTGGTTCAGTCTTGTCTTGTCTTGTCTTGTCTTGTCTGTTCCGGTCCTGGTCTGGTTCTGGTCCGGTCTGGTTCGGTCTGGTTCTGGTCCGGTCTGGTTCGGTTCGGTCTGTTCTGGTTCGGGTCCGGTCCTGGTCTGGTCCCGGTCCGGTCCGGTCCCGGTCTGGTCTGGTCTGGTCCGGTCCCGGTCTGGTCAAACCTGGTTCAGTCTGGTCAAACCTGGTTCAGTCTGGTCAAACCTGGTTCAGTCTGGTCAAACCTGGTTCAGTCTGGTCAAACCTGGTTCAGTCTGGTCAAACCTGGTTCAGTCTGGGTCTTGTCTTGTCTTGTCTTGTCTTGTCTGTTCCGGTCCTGGTCTGGTCCGGTCCTGGTCTGGTCCGGTCCTGGTCCTGGTCTGGTTCGGTCTGGTCTGGTTTGGTCTGGTTCGGTCTGGTCTGGTTCGGTCTGGTTCGTTCTGGTCTGGTCCTGTTCTGGTCTGGTCCTGTTCTGTCTGGTCTGGTTCGGTCTGGTCTGGTTCGGTCTGGTTCGGTTCGGTCTGGTTCAGTCCGGTCTGGTTCGGTCTGGTTCTGGTCCGGTCTGGTTCGGTTCGGTCTGTTCTGGTTCGGGTCCGGTCCTGGTCTGGTCCCGGTCCGGTCCGGTCCCGGTCTGGTCTGGTCTGGTCCGGTCCCGGTCTGGTCAAACCTGGTTCAGTCTGGTCAAACCTGGTTCAGTCTGGTCAAACCTGGTTCAGTCTGGTCAAACCTGGTTCAGTCTGGTCAAACCTGGTTCAGTCTGGTCAAACCTGGTTCAGTCTGGGTCTTGTCTTGTCTTGTCTTGTCTTGTCTGTTCCGGTCCTGGTCTGGTCCGGTCCTGGTCTGGTCCGGTCCTGGTCCTGGTCTGGTTCGGTCTGGTCTGGTTTGGTCTGGTTCGGTCTGGTCTGGTTCGGTCTGGTTCGTTCTGGTCTGGTCCTGTTCTGGTCTGGTCCTGTTCTGTCTGGTCTGGTTCGGTCCGGGTCTTGTCTGGTCTGGTCTGGTTCGGTCCTGGTCTTGTCTGGTCTGGTCTGGTCCGGTCCCGGTCTGGTCCGGTCCCGGTCTGGTCAAACCTGGTTCAGTCTGGTCAAACCTGGTTCAGTCTGGTCAAACCTGGTTCAGTCTGGTCAAACCTGGTTCAGTCTGGTCAAACCTGGTTCAGTCTGGGTCTTGTCTTGTCTTGTCTTGTCTTGTCTTGTCTTGTCTTGTCTTGTCTTGTCTGTTCCGGTCCTGGTCTGGTCTGGTCCTGGTCTGGTTCGGTCTGGTCTGGTTTGGTCTGGTTCGGTCTGGTTCGTTCTGGTCTGGTTCGTTCTGGTCTGGTTCGGTCTGGTCTGGTTCGGTCTGTTCTGGTTCTGGTCTGGTCCTGGTCTGGTTCGGTCTGGTCCGGTCCTGGTCTGGTTCGGTCTGGTTCGGTCTGGTCTGGTTCGGTCTGGTTCGGTTCAGTCTGGTCTGGTCTGGTTCGGTTCGGTCTGGTCTGGTTCGGTCTGGTCCGGTCCTGGTCTGGTCAAATCTGGTTCGGTCTGGTTCGGTTCGGTCTCGTTCTGGTCTAGTTCTGGTTCGTTCTGGTCTAGTTCTGGTTCGGGTCTGGTCTTGTTCGGTCTGGTTCGGTCTGGTCTGTTCTGGTCTGTTCTGGTCTGGTTCGGTCTGGTCCGGTCCTGGTCTGGTTCGGTCTGGTCTGGTCAAATCTGGTCTGGTTCGGTCTTGTCTTGTCTGGTTCTGTCTGTTCTGGTCTGGTTCGGTCTGGTTCGGTCTGTTCTGGTCTGGCTCTGTCTGGTTCGGTCTGGTCCGGTTCGGTCTGGTCCGGTCTGGTTCGGTCTGGTTCGGTCTAGTCTGGTCCTGGTCTGGTCCGGTCTGGTTCGGTCTGGTTCGGGTCTGGTCTGGTCTGGTCTTTTTCGGTCTGGTTCGGGTCTGGTCTGGTCTGGTTCGGTCTGGTCTGGTCTGGTCTGGTCTAGTTCGGTCTGGTCTGGTTCGGCTGGTTCGGGTCTGGTCTGGTTCGGTCTGGTCTGGTTGGGTCTGTCTGGTTGGGTCTGGTTCGGTCTGGTCTGGTTCAGTCTGGTCTGGTTCAGTCTGGTCTGGTTCAGTCTTGTCTGGTTCAGTCTTGTCTTGTCTTGTCTTGTCTTGTCTTGTCTTGTCTGTTCCGGTCCTGGTCTGGTCCTGTTCTGGTCTGGTTCTGGTCCGGTCTGGTTCGGTTCTGTTGTTCTGGTTCGGGTCCGGTCTGGTTCGGTTCGGTCTGTTCTGGTCTGGTTCGGTCCGGTCTGGTTCGGTCCGGTCCTGGTCTTGTCTGGTCTGGTCTGGTCCGGGTCTGGTCAAACCTGGTTCAGTCTGGTCAAACCTGGTTCAGTCTGGTCAAACCTGGTTCAGTCTGGTCAAACCTGGTTCAGTCTTGTCTTGTCAAACCTGGTGTCTTGTCTTGTCTTGTCTGTTCTTGTCTGTGGTCTGGTCTGTCCGGTCCTGGTCTGGTCCGGTCAAACCTGGTTCAGTCCGGTCAAACCTGGTTCAGTCTTGTCTTGTCTTGTCTTGTCTGGTTCGGTCTGGTTCTGGTCCGGTCTGGTTCGGTCTGGTTCTGGTCCGGTCTGGTTCGGTCTGGTTCTGGTCCGGTCTGGTTCGGTCTGGTTCTGGTCCGGTCTGGTTCGGTCTGGTTCTGGTCCGGTCTGGTTCGGTCTGGTTCTGGTCCGGTCTGGTTCGGTCTGGTTCTGGTCCGGTCTGGTTCGGTCTGGTTCTGGTCCGGTCTGGTTCGGTTCGGTCTGTTCTGGTCCGGTCCTGGTTGGTCCGGTCCTGGTTCAGTCCGGTCAAACCTGGTTCAGTCCGGTCAAACCTGGTTCAGTCCGGTCAAACCTGGTTCAGTCTTGTCTGGTCCGGTCTTGTCCTGTCTGGTTCGGGTCTTGTCCTGTCTGGTTCGGGTCTTGTCCTGTCTGGTTCGGGTCTTGTCCTGTCTGGTTCGGGTCTTGTCCTGTCTGGTTCGGGTCTTGTCCTGTCTGGTTCGGGTCTTGTCTTGTCTTGTCTTGTCTTGTCTTGTCTTGTCTTGTCTTGTCTTGTCTTGTCTTGTCTTGTCTTGTCTTGTCTTGTCTTGTCTTGTCTTGTCTTGTCTTGTCTTGTCTTGTCTTGTCTTGTCTTGTCTTGTCTTGTCTTGTCTTGTCTTGTCTTGTCTTGTCTGTTCCGGTCCTGGTCTGGTCTGGTCTGGTCCTGGTCTGGTTCGGTCTGGTCTGGTTTGGTCTGGTTCGGTCTGGTTCGTTCTGGTCTGGTTCGTTCTGGTCTGGTTCGTTCTGGTCTGGTCTGGTTCGGTCTGGTCTGGTTCGGGTCTGGTCTGGTTCGGTCTGGTTCGGTTCGGTCTGGTCTGGTCTGGTTCGTTCTGGTCTGGTTCGGTCTGGTCTGGTTCGGGTCAGGTTCGGTCTGGTCTGGTTCGGTCTGGTTCGTTCTGGTTCGGTTCAGTCTGGTCTGGCTCTGTCTGGTTCGGTCTGGTCCGGTCTCGTCTGGTCTGGTTCGGTTCGGTCTGGTTCGGTCTGGTCTGGTCCGGTCTGGTTCGGTCTGGTCTAGTTCGGTCTGGTTCGGTCTAGTCTGGGTCTGGTCTGGTTCGGTCTAGTCTGGGTCTGGTCTAGTTCGGTCTGGTTCGGTTCGGTCTGTTCTGGTCTGGTTCGGGTTCTGTCTGGTTCTGTCTGGTCTGGTCTGGTCTGGTCCGGTCCGGTCGGGTCTGGTTCGGTCTAGTCTGGGTCTGGTCTGGTTCGTTCTGGTTCGGTCTGGTCTGGTTCGGTCTGGTCTGGTCTGGTTCGGTCTGTTCTGGTCTGGTTCTGGTCCGGTCTGGTTCGGTCTGGTTCGGTCTGTTCTGGTCTGGTTCTGGTCCGGTCTGGTTCGGTCTGGTTCTGGTCCGGTCTGGTTCGGTTCGGTCTGTTCTGGTCCGGTCCTGGTCTGGTCCGGTCCTGGTCTGGTCCGGTCCGGTCAAACCTGGTTCAGTCCGGTCAAACCTGGTTCAGTCTTGTCTTGTCTTGTCTTGTCTTGTCTGTTCCGGTCCTGGTCTGGTTCTGGTCCGGTCTGGTTCGGTCTGGTTCTGGTCCGGTCTGGTTCGGTTCGGTCTGTTCTGGTTCGGGTCCGGTCCTGGTCTGGTCCCGGTCCGGTCCGGTCTGGTCTGGTCTGGTCCGGTCCCGGTCTGGTCAAACCTGGTTCAGTCTGGTCAAACCTGGTTCAGTCTGGTCAAACCTGGTTCAGTCTGGTCAAACCTGGTTCAGTCTGGTCAAACCTGGTTCAGTCTGGTCAAACCTGGTTCAGTCTGGGTCTTGTCTTGTCTTGTCTTGTCTTGTCTGTTCCGGTCCTGGTCTGGTCCGGTCCTGGTCTGGTCCGGTCCTGGTCCTGGTCTGGTTCGGTCTGGTCTGGTTTGGTCTGGTTCGGTCTGGTCTGGTTCGGTCTGGTTCGTTCTGGTCTGGTCCTGTTCTGGTCTGGTCCTGTTCTGTCTGGTCTGGTTCGGTCTGGTCTGGTTCGGTCTGGTTCGGTTCGGTCTGGTTCAGTCCGGTCTGGTTCGGTCTGGTTCTGGTCCGGTCTGGTTCGGTTCGGTCTGTTCTGGTTCGGGTCCGGTCCTGGTCTGGTCCCGGTCCGGTCCGGTCCCGGTCTGGTCTGGTCTGGTCCGGTCCCGGTCTGGTCAAACCTGGTTCAGTCTGGTCAAACCTGGTTCAGTCTGGTCAAACCTGGTTCAGTCTGGTCAAACCTGGTTCAGTCTGGTCAAACCTGGTTCAGTCTGGGTCTTGTCTTGTCTTGTCTTGTCTTGTCTGTTCCGGTCCTGGTCTGGTCCGGTCCTGGTCTGGTCCGGTCCTGGTCCTGGTCTGGTTCGGTCTGGTCTGGTTTGGTCTGGTTCGGTCTGGTCTGGTTCGGTCTGGTTCGTTCTGGTCTGGTCCTGTTCTGGTCTGGTCCTGTTCTGTCTGGTCTGGTTCGGTCCGGGTCTTGTCTGGTCTGGTCTGGTTCGGTCCTGGTCTTGTCTGGTCTGGTCTGGTCCGGTCCCGGTCTGGTCCGGTCCCGGTCTGGTCAAACCTGGTTCAGTCTGGTCAAACCTGGTTCAGTCTGGTCAAACCTGGTTCAGTCTGGTCAAACCTGGTTCAGTCTGGTCAAACCTGGTTCAGTCTGGGTCTTGTCTTGTCTTGTCTTGTCTTGTCTTGTCTTGTCTTGTCTGTTCCGGTCCTGGTCTGGTCTGGTCCTGGTCTGGTTCGGTCTGGTCTGGTTTGGTCTGGTTCGGTCTGGTTCGTTCTGGTCTGGTTCGTTCTGGTCTGGTTCGGTCTGGTCTGGTTCGGTCTGTTCTGGTTCTGGTCTGGTCCTGGTCTGGTTCGGTCTGGTCTGGTCAAATCTGGTCTGGTTCGGTCTTGTCTTGTCTGGTTCTGTCTGTTCTGGTCTGGTTCGGTCTGGTTCGGTCTGTTCTGGTCTGGCTCTGTCTGGTTCGGTCTGGTCCGGTTCGGTCTGGTCCGGTCTGGTTCGGTCTGGTTCGGTCTAGTCTGGTCCTGGTCTGGTCCGGTCTGGTTCGGTCTGGTTCGGGTCTGGTCTGGTCTGGTCTTTTTCGGTCTGGTTCGGGTCTGGTCTGGTCTGGTTCGGTCTGGTCTGGTCTGGTCTGGTTCGGCTGGTTCGGGTCTGGTCTGGTTCGTTCTGGTCTGGTTGGGTCTGTCTGGTTGGGTCTGGTTCGGTCTGGTCTGGTTCAGTCTGGTCTGGTTCAGTCTTGTCTGGTTCAGTCTTGTCTTGTCTTGTCTTGTCTTGTCTTGTCTTGTCTGTTCCGGTCCTGGTCTGGTCCTGTTCTGGTCTGGTTCTGGTCCGGTCTGGTTCGGTTCGGTCTGTTCTGGTTCGGGTCTGGTCTGGTTCGGTTCGGTCTGTTCTGGTCTGGTTCGGTCCGGTCCTGGTCTTGTCTGGTCTGGTCTGGTCCGGGTCTGGTCAAACCTGGTTCAGTCTGGTCAAACCTGGTTCAGTCTGGTCAAACCTGGTTCAGTCTGGTCAAACCTGGTTCAGTCTGGTCAAACCTGGTTCAGTCTGGTCAAACCTGGTTCAGTCTGGTCAAACCTGGTCTTGTCTTGTCTTGTCTTGTCTTGTCTTGTCTTGTCTTGTCTTGTCTTGTCTTGTCTTGTCTTGTCTGTTCCGGTCCTGGTCTGGTCTGGTCCTGGTCTGGTTCGGTCTGGTCTGGTTTGGTCTGGTTCGGTCTGTTCTGGTTCTGGTCTGGTCCTGGTCTGGTTCGGTCTGGTCCGGTCCTGGTCTGGTTCGGTCTGGTTCGGTCTGGTCTGGTTCGGTCTGGTTCGGTTCAGTCTGGTCTGGTCTGGTTCGGTTCGGTCTGGTCTGGTTCGGTCTGGTCCGGTCCTGGTCTGGTCAAATCTGGTTCGGTCTGGTTCGGTTCGGTCTCGTTCTGGTCTAGTTCTGGTTCGTTCTGGTCTAGTTCTGGTTCGGGTCTGGTCTTGTTCGGTCTGGTTCGGTCTGGTCTGTTCTGGTCTGTTCTGGTCTGGTTCGGTCTGGTCCGGTCCTGGTCTGGTTCGGTCTGGTCTGGTCAAATCTGGTCTGGTTCGGTCTTGTCTTGTCTGGTTCTGTCTGTTCTGGTCTGGTTCGGTCTGGTTCGGTCTGTTCTGGTCTGGCTCTGTCTGGTTCGGTCTGGTCCGGTTCGGTCTGGTCCGGTCTGGTTCGGTCTGGTTCGGTCTAGTCTGGTCCTGGTCTGGTCCGGTCTGGTTCGGTCTGGTTCGGGTCTGGTCTGGTCTGGTCTTTTTCGGTCTGGTTCGGGTCTGGTCTGGTCTGGTTCGGTCTGGTCTGGTCTGGTCTGGTCTGGTTCGGCTGGTTCGGGTCTGGTCTGGTTCGGTCTGGTCTGGTTGGGTCTGTCTGGTTGGGTCTGGTTCGGTCTGGTCTGGTTCAGTCTGGTCTGGTTCAGTCTTGTCTGGTTCAGTCTTGTCTTGTCTTGTCTTGTCTTGTCTTGTCTTGTCTGTTCCGGTCCTGGTCTGGTCCTGTTCTGGTCTGGTTCTGGTCCGGTCTGGTTCGGTTCGGTCTGTTCTGGTTCGGGTCTGGTCTGGTTCGGTTCGGTCTGTTCTGGTCTGGTTCGGTCCGGTCCTGGTCTTGTCTGGTCTGGTCTGGTCCGGGTCTGGTCAAACCTGGTTCAGTCTGGTCAAACCTGGTTCAGTCTGGTCAAACCTGGTTCAGTCTGGTCAAACCTGGTTCAGTCTGGTCAAACCTGGTTCAGTCTGGTCAAACCTGGTTCAGTCTGGTCAAACCTGGTCTTGTCTTGTCTTGTCTTGTCTTGTCTTGTCTTGTCTTGTCTTGTCTTGTCTTGTCTTGTCTTGTCTTGTCTTGTCTTGTCTTGTCTTGTCTTGTCTGTTCCGGTCCTGGTCTGGTCTGGTCCTGGTCTGGTTCGGTCTGGTCTGGTTTGGTCTGGTTCGGTCTGGTTCGTTCTGGTCTGGTTCGTTCTGGTCTGGTTCGGTCTGGTCTGGTTCGGTCTGTTCTGGTTCTGGTCTGGTCCTGGTCTGGTTCGGTCTGGTCCGGTCCTGGTCTGGTTCGGTCTGGTTCGGTCTGGTCTGGTTCGGTCTGGTTCGGTTCAGTCTGGTCTGGTCTGGTTCGGTTCGGTCTGGTCTGGTTCGGTCTGGTCCGGTCCTGGTCTGGTCAAATCTGGTTCGGTCTGGTTCGGTTCGGTCTCGTTCTGGTCTAGTTCTGGTTCGTTCTGGTCTAGTTCTGGTTCGGGTCTGGTCTTGTTCGGTCTGGTTCGGTCTGGTCTGTTCTGGTCTGTTCTGGTCTGGTTCGGTCTGGTCCGGTCCTGGTCTGGTTCGGTCTGGTCTGGTCAAATCTGGTCTGGTTCGGTCTTGTCTTGTCTGGTTCTGTCTGTTCTGGTCTGGTTCGGTCTGGTTCGGTCTGTTCTGGTCTGGCTCTGTCTGGTTCGGTCTGGTCCGGTTCGGTCTGGTCCGGTCTGGTTCGGTCTGGTTCGGTCTAGTCTGGTCCTGGTCTGGTCCGGTCTGGTTCGGTCTGGTTCGGGTCTGGTCTGGTCTGGTCTTTTTCGGTCTGGTTCGGGTCTGGTCTGGTCTGGTTCGGTCTGGTCTGGTCTGGTCTGGTCTGGTTCGGCTGGTTCGGGTCTGGTCTGGTTCGGTCTGGTCTGGTTGGGTCTGTCTGGTTGGGTCTGGTTCGGTCTGGTCTGGTTCAGTCTGGTCTGGTTCAGTCTTGTCTGGTTCAGTCTTGTCTTGTCTTGTCTTGTCTTGTCTTGTCTTGTCTGTTCCGGTCCTGGTCTGGTCCTGTTCTGGTCTGGTTCTGGTCCGGTCTGGTTCGGTTCGGTCTGTTCTGGTTCGGGTCTGGTCTGGTTCGGTTCGGTCTGTTCTGGTCTGGTTCGGTCCGGTCCTGGTCTTGTCTGGTCTGGTCTGGTCCGGGTCTGGTCAAACCTGGTTCAGTCTGGTCAAACCTGGTTCAGTCTGGTCAAACCTGGTTCAGTCTGGTCAAACCTGGTTCAGTCTGGTCAAACCTGGTTCAGTCTGGTCAAACCTGGTTCAGTCTGGTCAAACCTGGTCTTGTCTTGTCTTGTCTTGTCTTGTCTTGTCTTGTCTTGTCTTGTCTTGTCTTGTCTTGTCTTGTCTTGTCTTGTCTTGTCTTGTCTTGTCTTGTCTTGTCTTGTCTTGTCTTGTCTTGTCTTGTCTTGTCTTGTCTTGTCTGTTCCGGTCCTGGTCTGGTCTGGTCCTGGTCTGGTTCGGTCTGGTCTGGTTTGGTCTGGTTCGGTCTGGTTCGTTCTGGTCTGGTTCGTTCTGGTCTGGTTCGGTCTGGTCTGGTTCGGTCTGTTCTGGTTCTGGTCTGGTCCTGGTCTGGTTCGGTCTGGTCCGGTCCTGGTCTGGTTCGGTCTGGTTCGGTCTGGTCTGGTTCGGTCTGGTTCGGTTCAGTCTGGTCTGGTCTGGTTCGGTTCGGTCTGGTCTGGTTCGGTCTGGTCCGGTCCTGGTCTGGTCAAATCTGGTTCGGTCTGGTTCGGTTCGGTCTCGTTCTGGTCTAGTTCTGGTTCGTTCTGGTCTAGTTCTGGTTCGGGTCTGGTCTTGTTCGGTCTGGTTCGGTCTGGTCTGTTCTGGTCTGTTCTGGTCTGGTTCGGTCTGGTCCGGTCCTGGTCTGGTTCGGTCTGGTCTGGTCAAATCTGGTCTGGTTCGGTCTTGTCTTGTCTGGTTCTGTCTGTTCTGGTCTGGTTCGGTCTGGTTCGGTCTGTTCTGGTCTGGCTCTGTCTGGTTCGGTCTGGTCCGGTTCGGTCTGGTCCGGTCTGGTTCGGTCTGGTTCGGTCTAGTCTGGTCCTGGTCTGGTCCGGTCTGGTTCGGTCTGGTTCGGGTCTGGTCTGGTCTGGTCTTTTTCGGTCTGGTTCGGGTCTGGTCTGGTCTGGTTCGGTCTGGTCTGGTCTGGTCTGGTCTGGTTCGGCTGGTTCGGGTCTGGTCTGGTTCGGTCTGGTCTGGTTGGGTCTGTCTGGTTGGGTCTGGTTCGGTCTGGTCTGGTTCAGTCTGGTCTGGTTCAGTCTTGTCTGGTTCAGTCTTGTCTTGTCTTGTCTTGTCTTGTCTTGTCTGTTCCGGTCCTGGTCTGGTCCTGTTCTGGTCTGGTTCTGGTCCGGTCTGGTTCGGTTCGGTCTGTTCTGGTTCGGGTCTGGTCTGGTTCGGTTCGGTCTGTTCTGGTCTGGTTCGGTCCGGTCCTGGTCTTGTCTGGTCTGGTCTGGTCCGGGTCTGGTCAAACCTGGTTCAGTCTGGTCAAACCTGGTTCAGTCTGGTCAAACCTGGTTCAGTCTGGTCAAACCTGGTTCAGTCTGGTCAAACCTGGTCTTGTCTTGTCTTGTCTTGTCTTGTCTTGTCTTGTCTTGTCTTGTCTTGTCTTGTCTTGTCTTGTCTTGTCTTGTCTTGTCTTGTCTTGTCTTGTCTTGTCTTGTCTTGTCTTGTCCGGTCCTGGTCTGGTCCGGTCCTGGTCTGGTTCGGTCTGGTCTGGTTTGGTCTGGTTCGGTCTGGTTCGTTCTGGTCTGGTTCGTTCTGGTCTGGTTCGTTCTGGTCTGGTCTGGTTCGGTCTGGTCTGGTTCGGGTCTGGTCTGGTTCGGTCTGGTTCGGTTCGGTCTGGTCTGGTCTGGTTCGTTCTGGTCTGGTTCGGTCTGGTCTGGTTCGGGTCAGGTTCGGTCTGGTCTGGTTCGGTCTGGTTCGTTCTGGTTCGGTTCAGTCTGGTCTGGCTCTGTCTGGTTCGGTCTGGTCTGGTTTGATCTGGTCCGGTCTGGTTCGGTCTGGTTCGGTCTAGTCTGGTCCTGGTCTGGTCTGGTTCGGTCTGGTTCGTTCTGTTCTGGTCTGGTTCGGTCTGGTTCGGTCTGGTTTGTTCTGGTCTGATCTGGTTGGGTCTGGTTTGTTCTGGTCTGATCTGGTTGGGTCTGGTTCGGTTCGGTCTGGTCTGGTCTTGTCTGTTCTGGTTCGTTCTGGTTCGGTTCGGTCTGTTCTGGTCTAGTTCGGGTTCTGTCTGGTTCTGTCTGGTCTGGTCTGGTCTGGTCCGGTCCGGTCGGGTCTGGTTCGGTCTAGTCTGGGTCTGGTCTGGTTCGTTCTGGTTCGGTCTGGTCTGGTTCGGTCTGGTTCGGTCTGTTCTGGTCTGGTTCTGGTCCGGTCAGGTTCGGTCTGGTTCGGTCTGTTCTGGTCTGGTTCTGGTCCGGTCTGGTTCGGTCTGGTTCGGTCTGGTCCGGTCTGGTTCTGGTCCGGTCTGGTTCGGTCTGGTTCTGGTCCGGTCTGGTTCGGTTCGGTCTGTTCTGGTTCGGGTCCGGTCCTGGTCCGGTCCTGGTCTGGTCCGGTCCCGGTCTGGTCAAACCTGGTTCAGTCTGGTCAAACCTGGTTCAGTCTGGTCAAACCTGGTTCAGTCTGGTCAAACCTTGTCTTGTCTTGTCAAGTCTTGTCTTGTCTTGTCTTGTCTGTTCCGGTCCTGGTCTGGTCCGGTCCTGGTCTGGTCTGGTCTGGTCCTGGTCTGGTTCGGTCTGGTCTGGTTTGGTCTGGTTCGGTCTGGTTCGTTCTGGTCTGGTTCGTTCTGGTCTGGTTCGGTCTGGTCTGGTTCGGCTGGTTCTGGTTCGGGTCTGGTCTGGTTCGGTCTGGTTGGGTCTGTCTGGTTGGGTCTGTCTGGTCTGGTCTGGTTCGGTCTGGGTCTGTCTGGTTCTGTCTGGTTCGGGTCTGGTCCGGTTCGGGTCTGGTCCGGTTCGGGTCTGGTCTGGTTCGGGTCTGGTCCGGTTCGGGTCTGGTCTGGTTTGGTCTGGTTCGGTCTGGTTTGTTCTGGTCTGATCTGGTTCGGTCTGGTTCGTTCTGGTCTGGTCTGGTTCGGTCTGGTCTGGTTCGGGTCTGGTCTTGTTCGGTCTGGTCTGGTTCGGTCTGGTTCGGTTCGGTCTGGTCTGGTCTGGTTCGGTCTGGCCTGGTCTGGTTCGGTCTGGTTCGTTCTGGTCTGGTTCGGTCTGGTTCGTTCTGGTCTGGTCTGGTTCGGTCTGGTTCGGTCTAGTCTGGTCCTGGTCTGGTCTGGTTCGGTCTGGTTCGGTCTGGTTCGGTCTGGTTTGTTCTGGTCTGATCTGGTTGGGTCTGGTTCGGTCTGGTCTGGCTCGGTCTGTTCCGGTCCGGTTCGTTCTGGTCTGGTCTGGTTCGGTCTGGTTCGTTCTGGTCTGGTCTGGTTCGGTCTGGTCTGGTTCGGGTCTGGTCTGGTTCGGTCTGGTTCGTTCTGGTTCGGTTCAGTCTGGTCTGGCTCTGTCTGGTTCGGTCTGGTCTGGTTTGATCTGGTCCGGTCTGGTTCGGTCTGGTTCGGTCTGGTCTGGTTTGGTCTGGTTCGGTCTGGTTCGGTCTGGTTTGTTCTGGTCTGATCTGGTTGGGTCTGGTTCGGTCTGGTCTGGCTCGGTCTGTTCCGGTCCGGTTCGTTCTGGTCTGGTCTGGTTCGGTCTGGTTCGTTCTGGTCTGGTCTGGTTCGGTCTGGTCTGGTTCGGGTCTGGTCTGGTTCGGTCTGGTTCGTTCTGGTTCGGTTCAGTCTGGTCTGGCTCTGTCTGGTTCGGTCTGGTCTGGTTTGATCTGGTCCGGTCTGGTTCGGTCTGGTTCGGTCTGGTCTGGTTTGGTCTGGTTCGGTCTGGTTCGTTCTGGTCTGGTTCGTTCTGGTTCGGTTCGGTCTGTTCTGGTCTAGTTCGGTCTGGTTCGGTTCGGTCTGTTCTGGTCTGGTTCGGGTTCTGTCTGGTTCTGTCTGGTCTGGTCTGGTCTGGTCCGGTCCGGTCGGGTCTGGTTCGGTCTAGTCTGGTTCGGTCTGGTCTGGTTCGTTCTGGTTCGGTCTGGTCTGGTTCGGTCTGGTCTGGTCTGGTTCGGTCTGTTCTGGTCTGGTTCTGGTCCGGTCTGGTTCGGTCTGGTTCGGTCTGTTCTGGTCTGGTTCTGGTCCGGTCTGGTTCGGTCTGGTTCTGGTCCGGTCTGGTTCGGTTCGGTCTGTTCTGGTCCGGTCCTGGTCTGGTCCGGTCCTGGTCTGGTCCGGTCAAACCTGGTTCAGTCCGGTCAAACCTGGTTCAGTCTTGTCTTGTCTTGTCTTGTCTGGTTCGGTCTGGTTCTGGTCCGGTCTGGTTCGGTCTGGTTCTGGTCCGGTCTGGTTCGGTCTGGTTCTGGTCCGGTTCGGTCTGGTTCTGGTCCGGTCTGGTTCGGTCTGGTTCTGGTCCGGTCTGGTTCGGTCTGGTTCTGGTCCGGTCTGGTTCGGTTCGGTCTGTTCTGGTCCGGTCCTGGTCTGGTCCGGTCAAACCTGGTTCAGTCCGGTTAAACCTGGTTCAGTCCGGTCAAACCTGGTTCAGTCCGGTCAAACCTGGTTCAGTCTTGTCTTGTCTGGTTCTGGTCCGGTCTGGTCCTGTCTGGTTCGGTCTTGTCCTGTCTGGTTCGGTCTTGTCCTGTCTGGTTCGGTCTTGTCCTGGTCGGTTCTGGTCCGGTCTGGTTCGGTCTGGTTCTGGTCCGGTCTGGTTCGGTTCGGTCTGTTCTGGTCCGGTCCTGGTTCAGTCCGGTCAAACCTGGTTCAGTCCGGTCAAACCTGGTTCAGTCCGGTCAAACCTGGTTCAGTCCGGTCAAACCTGGTTCAGTCCGGTCAAACCTGGTTCAGTCTTGTCTGGTCCGGTCTGGTCCTGTCTGGTTCGGGTCTGGTCCTGTCTGGTTCGGGTCTTGTCTTGTCTTGTCTTGTCTTGTCTTGTCTTGTCTTGTCTTGTCTTGTCTTGTCTTGTCTTGTCTTGTCTTGTCTTGTCTTGTCTTGTCTTGTCTTGTCTTGTCTTGTCTTGTCTTGTCTTGTCTTGTCTTGTCTTGTCTTGTCTGTTCCGGTCCTGGTCTGGTCTGGTCTGGTCCTGGTCTGGTTCGGTCTGGTCTGGTTTGGTCTGGTTCGGTCTGGTTCGTTCTGGTCTGGTTCGTTCTGGTCTGGTTCGTTCTGGTCTGGTCTGGTTCGGTCTGGTCTGGTTCGGGTCTGGTCTGGTTCGGTCTGGTTCGGTTCGGTCTGGTCTGGTCTGGTTCGTTCTGGTCTGGTTCGGTCTGGTCTGGTTCGGGTCAGGTTCGGTCTGGTCTGGTTCGGTCTGGTTCGTTCTGGTTCGGTTCAGTCTGGTCTGGCTCTGTCTGGTTCGGTCTGGTCCGGTCTCGTCTGGTCTGGTTCGGTTCGGTCTGGTTC